>NC_066583.1:54702112-55003166 GCF_024323335.1 Lathyrus oleraceus
GTTGAATTATATCTTCCTTAAAACATCTAAGTTGAATTATACATCTTGAATATAATTATGCAACTTGGAAATCTTTCATGTCATAAAAATTGAGCAAGTTATGGCGTTGGGAAGTTGACCTTCAAATTAGGGTTTAAACAAAATGACCTATAATCTTTCATCATAAAAAATGACTTTCAAAGAAAAACTAGCTCTAGAACTTGTCGCAACCTGCGAAAAAACAACCGGCGAAAAAGGGAAAATGACAGAAGAGTCGCCACCGTGCGTTATTTATCCCAAAGGAGGGAAAGGAAACGCTCGAAGTAAACCTGGAAAAGGAAAGGAAAAGACAAGGTCTCACAACCAAATCTTGGGTTCGGGAGTCGATTATGCGAAGGGAAGGTATTAGCACCCCTACGCATCCGTAGTACTCTACGGGATCCACTTTTGTTGTTCTTGTCTGAAGGGTGTAGGTTTATCTAATGTACTATTTACTAAAAGAGGGGTTAAAAGAAAATGACTTGCACGGATGTTGCATCCACTGCATACGTATCTCATCTGAATATGAGAATCAGAGTCTTCGTAGCTCGGCTGACCTATTGGGTTAAAGAGGAGTGTGCTCGCTAAGACATCCTGTCTTATGCCTACGTATCTCATCTGGAATGAGAATCAGAGCAAGCCGTAGTTCAGCTACCTACGGCTTAAGGGTTGTGTTTTTTAGATGAACGACGTTACTACGCAATCTACCGGATGCTCGACCTTTGAAGACGTACTCGCCTGTAGTAGAAGGAGTAAACGTGTTCTTAGGAGAAGAAAAATCAATGAGTTTGTTTGTGTTTTAGGAATGCTCATGCAAAAAGGAAGTCCTAGACGAAGGAACAATGCTACCTTAATTGACATACAAACGAGAGACTATACGAAGCCTAGCAATCCTATGGGGAGACAATCACACCATACAAAACAAACATGCATAAAGTAAAATGCCAACAAGGGGGCTCAAACATACATGGGTAGGGCTTTAGTCAAGAGGGGTCATATCAACCTCGACAAACAAGCCATGGAAAGGTAATCAAGTGGGATCTTAACCACTGTCATTGAACATCAGGGTGAGAAGATCAAAAGGGTAATGAGGATAAGACCTCATAGCTCTTAACCCTGGACAGGGTGAGCTCATGACAAAAAGTGGGGATTCAGAAAGGTGTAACCCTCTCCACTGACTGACCGGACAAAAGATCTTGGGCTTTTGCTCTGAAGCATCAACACGTAGTGCAAGCATAAAGAACGACACACTGAATAATGGGGGATTGACTACTAATCCCTTTTATCCGTCAATTGCCTCTTCATGGAGGTCTTTAGCACTGATGCCTCTTTTTGGAGGTCTTTGGGCACGAAAGTAAACACACAAAAACATTGCCTCCTATCGAGGTCTTCCAGCTAAGAAAGCGGTAAAATGCGGGACAAGATAAAGGGATCAAGAGATCTACCACACGGATAAAAATTCGAAGTAATAACAGCTAAAGGAGCAAGAAACCCAAAGATCTCTCAAGCTGATACCATCAAAGAAAGCAAGTCAATACAGGTAATCGGAATAAATCTCCAAATGGTATCCCATAAATAAAGTGGAATGCCAAGCAAGCTATCCTTTCAGGAGTCGTGTGAGCCCTCACAAAAACTCAACAAACAGGTTAGAGAAACAAGATAGGGTGCAATCAAGAGTTGCACCAAACAAAAGAAACATGACAACAAAGCGTTAGGTAAACAGTGCACGGAGGCAAGAGAAAGCATGTCATAACAATCACCGAACATATTAAAGAGCAAAAACAACTTCTGTCACGCTCGCTACTGCTTCGCTTAGCGAAGGCTTAGCGAAGCCTCGCTACAGGCTCGCTTAACGATGGTGCTAGCGAACGCCTGCGGGTTCTAGGTTCTTCTTTGATAACAGTGCGGTTTCAAGGACTCCAAATCCTATGGTATCCCTTCCAGAAATTAAGTGATCGAACATTCAAGGCATTGTTCTACATATACATGCACATCTAAACTCGTGGGCAAAACCTCACGATAATACCTCATACATTCAGAGTATTCAAATTAAAAGCATAAAGTAAGGGGAATAAGGCAAACCTGACTGGAGAGATCGAATGCAATTGGATTGCACCGTTGGGTTCGCAGAACAATCTTAGGGTTTATATGAAAGGGAATTGGTTCTTTGTAGATGAGTTCCCTTCAGTGTCCGGAGGATGCTCTGAATTCTGTAGCCCTTCCCTTCTTTTCTCTTCCCGGAATGGAATCGGGTTTTGCTCAATGAAACTCTGAATTTATAACCTGATTTTCGTGGCTTTGTGGGCTCAAATGAGAGAGGTCCAAGTCCAGGATTTTCTATTATATTTTGAAAACGCGTGAGCTTCGCCTAGCGAAGGATTTGCTCGCCTAGCGAGCATGATAGTCAGCTTCGCTTAGCGAACCATGCTGCTCGCCTAGCGAGCATGCCAGCTCAGGCCCTGCTTTTTGCTCCTTCGAGATTAGCATTTTGAATGATGAATAGACCCCATTTGAACATGTTGGAAGTATCCCAAGCCATTCCCTTGTGTTGACTGATCACCCAGATAGAACCCACAAAGTGTCTTGGATGATATTCAAGCTTCTTGGATCTAAATCTGATTTACATGATGAAATGCAATATGAAATGTTGAATGACCTAAAAATGAATGCATGAATGAGGGGGGGAAAATTTTGGGGTATTACAGCTGCCCCTATTCAATCAACTGGAGACCCGAAAAGAGGATAGCCGCGGCTTTCGCACTTTCGAGATATCAAGGGATTGAATACAATAAAAGCCTGAAAATTTGCACTAAAGTGAAGTGAAGTAACAATGCCTGTTAGAATCGGCAAAGATGTGGTTTTGAAAGAAGGGTCCGTCTGGTACGGTGAGAGTCGGTATGAATACCGAAAAGAATGTTAACCTGGATACCAAAATAAATGGTAACACGGAAATAACCATGGTCTGAATGCCGCTCATCAGTCTGAATACTGGAAGTGACTTCGATTTGAGCACCGGAAGATATGAGATTATTAATATCGGTCTGAACACCGAGAGACTGGCCTGAATGCCACTTCGGTCTGAATACCCGAAAAACTGGCCTGAATGCCACAAGTTGCGTCGACCTGAACGTCGGAAACTTCTTCGATCTGAACATCGGAAAATTGGCCTGAATGCCACTTCGGTCTGAATACCGGAAGATTGACCTGAATGCCACAAGTTGCATCGACCTGAACGTCGGAAACTTCTTCGATCTGAACATCGGAAACCTGGCCTGAATGCCACTTTGGTCTGAGTACCGGAAATTGGCCTGAATGCCACAAGTTGCATCGACCTGAACGTCGGAAACTTCTTTGATCTGAACATCGGAAACCTGGCCTGAATGCCACTTTGGTCTGAATACCGGAAAATTGGCATGAATGCCACTTCGGTCTGAATACCGGAAAACTGGCCTGAATGCCACTTCGGTTTGAATACCGGAAAATTGGCCTGAATGCCACAAGTTGCATCGACCTGAACGTCGGAAACTTCTTCGATCTGAACATCGGAAAATTGGCCTGAATGCCACTCCGGTCTGAATACCGGAAAATTGGCCTGAATGCCACTTCGGTCTGAATACCGAAAAATTTTCATGCCTGTCAGTGTCGGCAGAAATAGGGAAAATGATAATTGAGACGACGCGTGGGCCAACGACCTATGCTGGGGATAATAAGTCATGAACGATCTTCAGTCTGAGTACTGGAAACAACTTCTAGCTTATCACTTGGGATACCGATAATGTTTTATGCTTCATGCGTATGTTTGAATTTTTCAATGGCGTAATGCTCCATGAAAATGGAAATGCTACGCGATTTGGGAGGATGCAATGCAATATGATTCTACATGCAGGGATGCAAAATGCTGGGGGAATGCCAAGCCGAGACAAGGAATTTTCTGCTGGGGAAATGATCACAATCTTCTGGACCCTGGAAAGGCTGTTGGAGATGCACAACACCAAGAACTCTGTGGGGAAATGACCCGCTACACGGTGTTCTGGCAAATAATAAAATACCGAGGCTCTGACTGAGGAGCGAATGATACTGGAAACTTGTTGTTGAGGAAAGCGATAGTGGTTCTGGCAACCATAATCTGCGAGAGAGACGACTCAGCAGGGGAAGCAAACACCGATACGGTACCGAGATTCTGCTTCAAGGAAAGAGACCATGGATCTGGCATTGGGGTTATTGATCTGGCATCGAACTCTAAGGAGCAGCCGCTTCTGCTGGGAAGATACAGTCTGGCACTGTCAACTCCGTTGGGGATATACAGTCTGGCACTGTCAACTCTACTGGGGAGCGTATAATCTGAAGCAAATGCTTGGGGAAGTACAGCAGTGAGGCCCTGCTGGGGATTGAAGAATCCAACACTCAGATCAGCTCTGCAGGGATAATGTCCCAAATTCCAACTGTTGAGGGAAAACATATGCGATCATCTGCTGGGAACCTCAAGGAAATGCCCCGAGTGTACCTGTTCTGAATAGAAGATCCAACGCACTTAAAATTTACAGCAATTTTAAATGTTTATTAAGCATGTACCTGTAAAGCTCTTATGTTTCATGATGCAATGTTTATCAAAAATTCGGACGTCATTTTTGCAAATAAAACAGTAAAATAAAAATGAACACAGAGGTGTACTGAATAACATGTTTTCATTGATTGAGTGGCCTCTGAATAGGCATTTACATCAGGAAGCAATCCTTGGAAAGAGGTAATCGCACAAAAGATAAAAAACAGAAATTAATCTAATGGCAATGTGAAATGGATTCCTATCGGGTTCCAATTCTGCTATGATTCGCTCGTCTTCAAGATCCTCCAGATGATCAGCTTTCCGAAAAAGGTAATTGGAATGTTTCCTATCCTTCAGAAGTTTCCGGTTATCGACACGAGATGATATTCAGAACTACTCAGAACGCAATCATTCGCTTAATCCCTAACTTTTGCCTGGATCGCCCTTTTCGGGTTTTCAATCCACCGGGATACCCATTTTTGCCTAAGTTGCCTTTTCAGGTTTTCAACTTACCGGGTGTACAATCTTTACATTTTTAATCCCTAATTTTTGCCCGAACCTTTTCATTTTCTTGGTTCGTCGGGATGCCCATTTTTTGCCTGGACTATTCTTTTTATTGTCCAGCGGGTCTATTTTATGCGAAGTATTTTTTAACTGCGTCTGAGTTCACAGGGGAAGTGAAGTTTTCACCATCCGTAGTTGCAAGCATTAAGGCCCCACCATCAAAAACCTTGGTGACAATATACGGTCCATCATAGTTAGGAGTCCACTTTCCCCTGTGATCTGTTTGAGGAGGAAGGATCCTTTTCAACACTAAATCTCCAACTTGGAAATACCGAGGACGCACTTTCTGATCAAAGGCTCTCTTCATCCGACCCTGATACAATTGCCCATGACAAATGGCTGCCATTCGCTTCTCTTTGATAAGACTCAACTCATTGAACCTTGTTCGAATCCATTCAGATTCGTCTAACTTGACATCCAACAGGACTCTTAGAGAAGGAATCTCCACTTCAGCAGGTAGGACTGCTTCCATACCATACACAAGGGAATAAGGGGTCGCCCCGGTCGATGTACGTACTGAAGTACTGTACCCATGCAAGGCGAAGGGTAGCATCTCATGCCAATCTATGTACGTGACAACCATCTTCTGCACAATCTTCTTTATGTTCTTATTTGCTGCCTCAACAGCGCCGTTCATCTTAGGGCGATAAGGGGAAGAATTGTGATGCTGAATGTTGAAGTTCTGGCACAACTCCTTCATCATTTTGTTATTGAGATTAGAACCATTATCAGTAATGATTCTTTCCGGAATCCCATAACTACAAATGATTTCTTTCTTAATGAATCAGGCAACCACATGTCTGGTGACATTCGCGAATGATGCTGCTTCGACCCACTTGGTGAAATAGTCGATGGCAACAAGGATGAAGCGATGCCCATTGGAGGCAGTCGGCTCAATCTTTCAAATCATATCAATGCCCCACATAGCAAAAGGCCACGGTGAAGACATCACATTCAAAGGATTTGGCGGCACATGTACCTTATCGGCATAAATCTGGCATTTATGACACTTCCGAGCATATTTGAAACAATCAGATTCCATGGTCATCCAGTAATAACCCGCTCTCAACAATTTCTTAGCCATTGCATGCCCGCCGGCATGAGTACCGAAGGAACCTTCATGAACTTCTTGCATTAACATGTCTGCTTCGTGTCTATCCACGCATCTGAGCAAAACCATGTCGAAGTTCCTCTTATACAACACATCGTCTTTGTTCAACAAGAAACATCCTGCCAATCTTCTCAAAGTTTTTCTATCATTGTTGGATGCCCCTGCAGGGTACTCTTGATTCTTCAGAAAGCACTTGATGTCGTGATACCAGGGCTTGTCATCAACCACCAATTCAGCGGCAAACACATGCGCGGCCCTGTCGAGGTGCATAACATCAATCCTGGGAGCGTGGTTCCACCGAATCACGTTGATTATGGAGTATAGAGTGGCAAGAGCATCTGCCATCTGATTCTCATCACGAGGTATATGATACAGTTTTACTGTTGTGAAGAAAGTCAACAGTCTTCTCGTGTAATCTCTGTAAGGGACCAGATTGGGCTGAAGGGTGTTCCAATCACCATTCACTTGATTGATCACTAGAGCTGAATCTCCGAAAATGTCCAGGGTCTTGATTCTCAAATCAATGGCTTGCTCAATACCCAAGATACAGGCTTCATACTCAGCTTCATTATTGGTGCACTCAAAAGTCAGACGAGCGGTGAAAGGCATGTGGGCACCTTTCGGAGTAGTAATGATAGCACCAATTCCACTTCCTCTGGCATTGACAGCCCCATCAAACAACAAAGTCCACTTTTCGTCTGGATCAGGTCCCTCCTCAACAACTGGCTCTTCACAGTCTTTCATCTTGAGGAACATGATGTCTTCATCTGGAAAATCAAACTTCATCGGCTCATAATCTTCAACCGGCTGTTGAGCAATATAGTCTGACAGAATACTCCCCTTGATGGCTTTCTGGGATGTATACTGGATATCGTACTCTGTCAGTACCATTTGTCAACGAGCAACCTTTCCGGTGAGAGCTGGCTTCTCGAATATGTACTTGACTGGATCCATCTTGGAGATCAATAAGGTTGTGTGAGACAACATGTATTGTCTTAATCGCTTAGCAGCCCATGCACGTGCACAATATGTCTTTTCAAGCATTGAGTATCTCGACTCGCAGTCTGTGAATTTTTTACTCAGGTAGTAGATGGCATACTCTTTCCTACCTGTCTCGTCGTGTTGACCGAGAACACAACCCATGGAATTGTCAAGTACTGTCAAATACATAATCAGCGGTCTCCCCGGGACCGGAGACATAAGGATTGGAGGATTCTGCAAATACTCCTTTATCTTCTCGAAAGCCCTTTGGCAATCATCATTCCACCTGATAGCCTGATCCTTTCTTAGCAACTTGAAAATTGGCTCACACGTGGCTGTTAGGTGAGAGATGAACCTCGCAATGTAGTTCAACCTTCCTAAGAAACCACGGACTTGTTTCTCTGTTCTTGGCTCAGGCATTTACTGTATCGCTTTTACTTTGGCCGGATCTACCTCAATCCCTTTTTCACTAACAACAAAATCTAGCAGTTTTCCAGATCTCACCCCGAAAGTACACTTGTTCGGATTAAGCCTCAACTTGAACTTCCTCAAACGCTCAAACAGTTTCTGCAGATTCACCAAATGTTCTTCTTCTGTCTGGGATTTGGCAATCATATCATCAACATAAACCTCGATTTCATGATGAATCATATCATGGAAAAGAGTCACCATCGCTCGTTGATATGTTGCCCCAACATTTTTCAAACCAAACGGCATCACCTTGTAGCAGAAGGTGCCCCATGGGGTTATGAATGTTGTCTTCTCCATGTCTTCTGGTGCCATCTTAATTTGATTATAGCCAGAAAAGCCATCCATGAAGGAGAATACCGAGAACTGAGCCGTGTTATCCACCAAAACGTCAATGTGAGGTAATGGAAAATCATCCTTAGGGCTAACTCTGTTCAGATCCCGGTAGTCGACACACATCCGTACCTTTCCATCCTTCTTAGGTACTGGAACGATATTTGCAACCCATGGCGGATAATTTGTAACCGCTAGAAACCCTGCATCCAACTGTTTTTGCACTTCTTCCTTTATCTTGACAACCATCTCTGGTCTTGTTCTTCTGAGCTTCTGCTTGACTGAAGGACAATCCTCTTTGAGAGGCAAACGGTGTACCACAATGTCTGTGTCAAGCCCCGGCATGTCCTGATAAGACCAAGCAAAGATGTCGACATACTTTTGCAGCAATTCAATCAGCCCTTTCTTCACATTATCTTCCAAAGCAGACCCTATCTTGATTTCTCTCTTGACGTCCTCGGTGTCGAGATTAATTACTTCAGTAGACTCTTGATGCGGTTGAAGGACCCTTTCCTCTTGTTTTAATAACCTGGCAAGTTCTTCAGGGAGGTCATAGTCTTCATCACCCTCTTCTTCAGCTTGAAAGATTGGATTTTCAAAGTCGAAGCGAGCCATAGCAGAATCGTTATCAATAGGATCCGGTGATGTGCATCTGCATGAGTGATGGTATGTGCTTATGAGTGTGAAAACTAAACAAAACATTGCCAAATATTTTTTTGATTTTTGATATTTTGGATTTTTGAAAACTACAAAAATAGAAAGACAGTGAGCAAAACATTTGAATGCAAAAATACGTCCTTTATTTATGATAAAAAATGCAAGTATCCACATAGATGAGCCCTACAATGAGTCATTACGCCCTGGGCGGAACGTAAAACTTGGACATGCATGAATAAACAAAGAAAATTACTCCTCTAGAAAAGTGGCTTGGACAATCTCCTCAGAAGACCAATTGTTGATGACTTCACCCGGGATCCTCGGACGCACCCAGTTGTCGATGTCGCAATCACTATCCCCATCTTCATCGTTGACCGCAGAGACTTGGCCATACTGAATGATGCCAGCACTGGAGAAAGTAACCGGCCCCTGACGAGTCTAAGGCGCTGAAGTTGTAGAAGTCAGAGCTGGCTGATACCCAATCCCGAACTTGTCTTCTTTCATTATTAACACCAACAGACGTCCCCAACCGGGAGCAACACCTGAATCTACCAAGGCCTATGCCTGCTTAAAGGACGAGATAGAGGCACCCGCTTTAATCTCTTCCATCGGAGCTGCGTCCTTGATCTGAACTGCCTCAAAGGCCTAACATAGGGTCTCGTGAAATTCACCTTCTACCTCTACGTACTTGAATGTAGATAGGTTACTGACCAGAATGTCCTCCTCACCACAGACGGTGATAATCCTTCCATTGACTGGGAATTTAATCTTCTGATGTAAAGTTGAAGAGACTACCCCAGCGTTGTGGATCCAAGGACGACCCAGCAGGCAGCTATAAGAAGGACTGGTATCCATCACGTAGAAGACGGTGTTGAAGGTTTGTGATCCAATCTGAATTGGCAATTCTACCTCTCCGAACACCGACCTCTTAGAACCATCAAAGGCTCTCACAATAAGGTCTGAAGGCTTTAGGACCAAACCCTCTACTTCTAACCTTGACAGGGCTCTCTTGGGTAGCACATTGAGAGAGGAACCTGTATCCACCAGGACATGTGATAACACGGTGCCTTTACACTCCATCGAGATGCGCAAAGCTTTGTTATGATTGCATCCAACCGGTGTTAAGTCGGAATCAGTAAAACCTAACCCGTTGCTTGCATGAACATTTGCAACGATCCCTTCTAGTTGGTTCACTGAGACCTCCTGAGGCACATATGCAGCATTTAGGACTTTCAGCAGTGCCTCCCTATGCGCCTCCGAACACAATAGGAGTGAGAGAATGGATATCTTGGACGGAGTCTGAATCAACTGATCGACTACCTTGTAGTCACTTTTCTTTATATTTCTCAAAAGCTCGTCCACATCCTTCACGAAAGTAGGCTCAGAACCAGCCTGTGGTGCAGAAGTACCCTCATTAGCAACTTGCTTGCCTTTGGCCTTCGCTGCAGCGTCAGTACTATCAGTTTGGGTAACGGGTGGTGAGAACAGTCTACCACTCCTGGTGAATCGCCCGATTCCACCAACATTGTCTACTGCGGGACCTTCAACTTCAAGTTCAGACTTCTGACCCTCTTCTACCTTCAGTGGCCGTTCTACCTCATGATCATGCGTGTACATACTCCCCCCATAATGCCAAGGAATGGCCCTTTCGCTGGTGAAAGGTAAAGGACCAGGGGTCGTGATGGTCATAGTGGACGGTCGCGCTGGTGGCACCGGCTGCGCTTCTGGTACATTGATCTGATTAGTTGGGCAGAAAATGGTGATAGTAGCAACATCATAGTCATACTCTGAAATCTCATTCATTGAAGCATAAACATCCGAGACATCGGAATCAAGTTCAATTACATCAGAATCAACCCTATTGGAAAAATTAACTACATCATCATGGATTACAGAATCAGTAGGAACAACATCTGCGAATTCATCAGTAGCGTCTTTAAACACCTCTCCCTCAACCCCTTCCATAGACTCTTGGACAGACAAATCTTCAATCTGGAGGATACCTTTGTCGAGCAAGGCCTGGATACCCTGCTGTAGCTTCAAACAACCTCCACTCTGAGTAGCACAATCCAAACAACCCTTCCCACAACCGGGGAAAACATCGGCCTTCAACAAGTAGCCCTTGATATCCAACAACGGAGTCTTCAGTTTCAACACATCTTTGACGGGTATGGCTTCCCCTTCCATCATATTAACATTCGCACCACCATGATGGGGCATGGGATTGTTGACGACATTCGGAGTCGGTGCAAGGTCGAGGGCCTTTGAATCTATGAGGTCCTGAACTACGTGCTTAAAAGCTTTGTAGTTCTCAATATTGTGGCCAGGTTCCCCAGAGTGGAAGCTACACCTAGCGTTGGCGTCGTAACCCACCGGAAGCCTACCAACAGGAGGAGCCAGAGTGCGCAACTGCACAAGTTGTAGTTGTTGAAGACTAGAAAGCAACTGAGCGTACGATATTGGAAGAGTGTCGAAACACCGGTCCATCATCCTTTGGCTCTTTTGATAGGCGGGTCTGTTACCCGGTTGTTGTTGTTGGTACTGAGCTGGTTGACGCTGTTGTTGTTGTTGTTGTAGTGGTGCTGCAGCCGGAATGGTCACAGCAACAACATACGGTTGTTGATGATAGTTCTGAAAGTCATTCCTCCGGTTACCCCGGTTCTAATAAGAAGATATGGCACTTGCATCCCCTTCTCTCCTCTTCTGTCCCTGAATGAACGGGTTCTTCACCCCTGATAAAGATCCACCTCCACTCTGGATCTTGTATGTCTTCAGGTAATTCTCCACCCTCTCACCGGTTGAGACTACATCAGCAAAGTTGGAGGCATTGCAACCCACCAGGCGCTCCAAGTAAGGTCCGGGCAGAGTGTTCATGAACATGTTAGCAATTTCCTTTTCCAACATAGGAGGTTGAACACGGGAAGCTGTCTCCCTCCAGCGATGAGCGTATTCCCTGAAGCACTCATTGCTTTTAAGAGACAGATTCTGAAGTTGAGTTCTGTCCGGAGCCATGTCTGCATTATACTGATACTGCTTCACGAAAGCCTCAGCCAAATCCCTCCAGCAACGGATGTGGGCTCTATCCAGCCTCATATACCATTCCAAGGATGCCCCAGCTAGGCTATCTTGAAAAAAGTACATAAGCAACTTTTCATCGTCAGAGTATGCAACCATTTTACGGAAATAGGCTTGCACATGGGTCTTTGGGCAAGAGTTGCCACTGTATTTGTCAAATATCGGGACCTTGAAATTCGGTGGCACCCTCACGCCTGGGACCAATCCCAAGTCGGCAACGTCTACTCCCAGAGGATTCTGTCCTTCCACTGCCTTCAACCTCTCTTCCAGTCTCCGAAACATAAGGTCCATACCATGACCCATACCAATGTCCTCATGAAGCAAGGGGAACTGATCCTCCTGGTCATCATGAGTGGGTTGTTGATCAGGGTTAGCACGTGGGATCGGGATAGGCCCCGGTCCGCTGGGTCCGTTAACCTCTCCAGCTGGAGGATCAGTCAACGTCTCTGGTTGAATAGTGACGGGATTCCTCTGCATCATCTGCCTGAGCTCTTGCTGTCCCTGAGCCACCCCTTGAACCACATCCATGAACTGATTCATGTGAATCTTCATCTCGGCGAGCTCTGCTTGTAGGCTTTCCATTACTCTCTGGTGGTTTCTGCGGGTACCGTACCGGTGAATGCCTGAGTCAGCTATCCTGCTAGTGGAACACCAAACAACTGAGAACACTGTGGTGGTACCTGTTATGCAAGACATG
Organism: Lathyrus oleraceus; assembly: GCF_024323335.1. Taxonomy (NCBI): domain Eukaryota; kingdom Viridiplantae; phylum Streptophyta; class Magnoliopsida; order Fabales; family Fabaceae; genus Lathyrus; species Lathyrus oleraceus. Next base: position 54,714,560 of record NC_066583.1, read on the forward strand.
ATGATGGATATGCAAATGCAATGATATGTTTATCAATTCCAAAGGGCATTCTACCCCCCTTGATTCCAGTCTCACATTTGATAAACAGTGTAAGAAGAAAAACCCCGACTAGAATCAAGAAGAAGATATAAACCCCACAGAAATGGATAAACATGTGTTAAATGATATGAATGCAAAATGATGTGATGCAATGCAGTGACATGCAAATCAAGGTTGCTGTATCTGCTTGAATATCTGTTGGGTCCCACTATCTGAAGAGAAACCCACTGGGGAATATAATACAAGATCAGAACTCTGCTCCAGAAAACCGGGTTGGTTGGAGGTTAAGGTTTCCTGAATTTAGCCCTCCCCTCACTGGTAGGTTCTAAGAACAGAAGTTCGTCAGCTTCGGCCCTTCAGTCGAGAATAATACGTTTACCACTGAAGGTTTGACATTATTACGGGATAAAAGACCTCCATTGACTCCCCTCAACATGACATCCTAATAGCAAGTTCCCAGCCTCGGGGTCCTCGGATTGATCAACGAGAATGCACCCACCATAGCTAACATAAACGCGTCTCGGAGGAGAGGCCTCGACTGAGTTCTCGAGAAATGGTCACCAGAGTCGACGATTTCTAGAGGAACATCTGCCGTTATGGAACACCCATACGACAAAATATATCCAAAAGAAACCTTGTCTGGATGTGGGTCTTCATGAACGACTTAACGTAGCAACATGCCACACAAGCCTCATGACTATCCATTCTAAAACCTGTGTGTACACTCAAGCCCGGGTAATGGGCTTATCTCTCATAGAACATCCCATCCCAACAAACAAACAAACCAACAGAGCCAACAGACACAACAACGATATGTACACAATGCAATAAAGCAGGTAAATGCTGAAAAATAAATAACTGTACAAAAGAATGAACACCCAACAAACAAACAACCTACAAAAGCTAGGAGGGACTCGCTTAGGGAAACTATGTCCCCAGTAGAGTCACCAGCTGTCGCAACCTGCGAAAAAACAACCGGCGAAAAAGGGAAAATGACAGAAGAGTCACCACCGTACGTTATTTATCCCAAAGGAGGGAAAGGAAACACTCGAAGTAAACCTGGAAAAGGAAAGGAAAAGACAAGGTCTCGCAATCAAATCTTGGGTTCGGGAGTCGATTATGCGAAGGGAAGGTATTAGCACCCCTACGCATCCGTAGTACTCTACGGGATCCACTTTTATTGTTCTTGTCTTAATGGTGTGGGTTTATCTAATGTACTATTTACTAAAAGAGGGGTTAAAAGAAAATGACTCGCACGGATGTCGCATCCACTGTATACGTATCTCATCTGAATATGAGAATCAAAGTCTTCGTAGCTCGGCTGACCTATTGGGTTAAAGAGGAGTGTGCTCGCTAAGACATCGCGTCTAATGTCTACGTATCTCATCTCGAATGAGAATCAGAGCAAGCCATAGTTCGGCTACCTACGTGTTAAGGGTTGTGTTTTTTAGATGAACGACGTTACTACGCAATCTACCGGATGCTCGACATTTGGAGACTTACTCGCCTGTAGTAGAAGGAGTAAATGTGTTCTTAGGAGAAGAAAAATCAATGAGGTTGTTTGTGTTTTAGGAATGCTCATGCAAAAAGGAAGTCCTAGACGAAGGAACAGTGCTACCTTAATTGACATACAAACGAGAGACTATACGAAGCCTATCAATCCTATGGGGAGACGATCACACCATACAAAACAAACATGCATAAAGTAAAATGCCAACAAGGAGGCTCAAACATACATGGGTAGGGCTTTAGTCAAGAGGGGTCATATCAACCTCGACAAACAAGCCATGGAAAGGTAATCAAGTGGGCTCTTAACCACTGACATTGAACGTCAGGGTGAGCAGATCAAAAGGGTAATGAGGATAAGACCTCATAGCTCTTAACCCTGGACAGGGTGAGCTCATGACAAAAAGTGGGGATTCAGAAAGGTGGAACTCTCTCCACTGACTGACCGGACAAAAGATCTTGGGCTTTTGCTCTGAAGTATCAACACGTAATACGAGCATAAAGAACGACACACTGAATAACGGGGGATTGACTACTAATCCCTTTTATCCGTCAATTGCCTCTTCATGGAGGTCTTTAGCACTGATGCCTCTTTTTGGAGGTCTTTGGGCACGAAAGTAAACACACAAAAACATTGCCTCCTATCGAGGTCTTCCAGCTAAGAAAGCAGTAAAATGCGGGACAAGATAAAGGGATCAAGAGATCTACCACACGGATAAAAATCCGAAGTAATAACAGCTAAAGGAGCAAGAAACCCATAAATCTCTCAAGCTGATACCATCAAAGAAAGCAAGTCAATACAGGTAACCAGAATAAATCTCCAAATGGTATCCCACAAATAAAGTGGAATGCCAAGCAAGCTATCCTTTCAGGAGTCATGTGAGCCCTCACAAAAACTCAACAAACAGGTTAGAGAAACAAGATAGGGTGCAATCAATAGTTGCACCAAACAAAAGAAACATGACAACAAAGCGTTAGGTAAACAGTGCACGGAGGCAAGAGAAAGCATGTCATAAGAATCACCGAACAGATTAAAGAGCAAAAACAACTTCGGCCACGCTCACTACTGCTTCGCTTAGAGAAGGCTTAGCGAAGCCTCGCTACAGGCTCGCCTAGCGATGGTGCTAGCGAACGCCTGCGGGTTTTGGGTTCTTCTTTGATAACAGTGCGGTTTCAAGGACTCCAAACCCTATGGTATCCCTTCCAGAAATTAAGTGATCGAACATTCAAGGCATTGTTCTACATATACATGCACATCTAAACCCGTGGGCAAAACCGCACGATAATACCTCATACATTCAGAGTATTCAAATTAAAAGCATAAAGTAAGGGGAATAAGGAAAACCTGACTGGAGAGATCGAATGCAATTGAATTGCACCGTTGGGTTCGCAGAACAATCTTAGGGTTTATATGAAAGGGAATTGGTTCTTTGTAGATGAGTTCCCTTCAGTGTCCGGAGGCTGCTCTGAATTCTGTAGCCCTTCCCTTCTTTTCTCTTCCCGGAATCGAATCGGGTTTTGCTCAATGAAACTCTGAATTTATAACCTGATTTTCGTGGCTTTGTGGGCTCAAATGAGAGAGGTCCAAGTCCAGGATTTTCTATTATATTTTGAAAACGCGTGAGCTTCGCCTAGCGAAGGATTTGCTCGCCTAGCGAGCATGACAGTCAGCTTCGCTTAGCGAACCATGTTGCTCGCCTAGCGAGCATGACAGCTCAGGCCCTGCTTTTTGCTCCTTCGAGATTAGCATTTTGAATGATGAATAGACCCCATTTGAACATTGTAGCACCTAAAATTTGCACCCCACATTCATGCATTCATTTCATTTTTAGGTCATTGACATTACATTAACATTGCATAGTGCGTTGCATCTCATCAGACAAGACTGGTATTAGGAGGATCCATCAGTGCCAAGGAGCCAAGCATTTCCATGAGATAAATGCCCTATGGTTGTTCTAGATAGTTTATGTGAACCCAAGGTTCATTTTGGAGCAACTTGACCAAGTATTAGAGGCTCAAAGTCCACAGTGCAGTTTCAGGTCATCTGGGGCCCATAAAAGTCAACTGCAAGTCAACTGAGGGCTAGGAGGTGGAGAATTGGTTTGAGACACCTCATTCATGTCCAAAAGAGGTTTTTTTAACATGTCAAACATCTACCTTGAAGATTTTGAAGCCAGATTAAAAGTTTCCCAAAATGGAAAGTGACCTGTAATTTCAAGTTTCCAAAAATGGCTAGTTTTTGGACCAACTTCAACTTGAATTTACAACATCAAAGAAGCTTCAAATGAAATTTTGTCCAACATGAAAGTTGAATATCTTTCTCTCCTATTTCCAAAAAGTCCAAGATCATGAGCATCTGATGAATGGTTGAGGAGATATGATCAAATCATTGCCAAGTGTGCATGGAACTTCAAAAGGACATAACTTTTGATCTAGAACTCCAAAATGAGTGCCTCTTTTTGCATATTTCTTCTCATGACATGTATTTTCCAACCATTCATCACATTGCGTTAAATTTAATCACATGACCATTTGCATATTCATGCTTATTTTGGAGGGAAAATTGCAAATTTGAAATTGGTGCATCATGGGAACAAATCACCATTGCCATTGTGTTCATAAGAGGGTTTTAAGTGAAATTGCATGGCCATTTGCTACTGTTCACGTGGGATTGCATGCATGGGGTGGAAAAACCAATTTTTGCATCACACCTCTTTTCTCACTAAAATCCCATTAACCATGCTTAATTGTAATTAGGAAATGGATTAACACATGGTATAAATAGTAAATCATAACAGAAATTTCACAATTTCACAATTCTAGATCTAGATTGAAACTTTCCCTCCAAAATTGATCTCTACCATAATTCAATTTTTTTCCACATAACACTTGAATTTGCTTCCATATTCTGGTTCTGTGATCTTCATTCAGTGCAAATCAAGCTTTAGTTTAGAGAATTCGAGCAGAAATCAAGCATATTAAGCTCATGAATGTGAAAATGGAAACTGTTATTTGAGCAAGATCTAAGCCTCTCCAAGCTCCAATGTCTTCACAAAGCTTCATAACAAGTGCTCAGGAGTAGATCTATACACGTGTCAAGCCTTGAATCACCTGAATTCAGCGACTGCTCTTCAAGAGGTCAGATTTTCGAGTAGCATAATTCTCTGTTTTGTGTGTATAATCTTGTAGATCCTTGCTTGCTGATCACACTGATGCAAATTTCATGAAAAACGGTTAAGAATTGGCTAAGTTATGATAGTTTAAAGTTTGAATGCACAAAATGTTTTGGTTCGATTTGGTTGATACATGAGGTTTTGGCTGTTTTTGAGATGAGATTCATGTTCCTTGTGGAAGTAGCTTTCGATCCATATAATTTTCATGTGATTCTGCAAAAAAAAATTCCACGTGCTACTGTTCACCACCGTCTCAAGGTAGGAGACGGTGGTTTCCGCCGCTAAGCCTGACCGTGTACTGTAGCTAGGGTTTCTGGTTTTGAATTCACTGTTGGCGCACTTCATAGCGAAACGACGTCGTTTTGACGTCCCAAGCCTTCACTTCGATTCCCAGCGTCTGCGCTTTCATCTTTTTTAAATTTTTTCCTTTACTTATTGAAACGGCATCGTTTTGAGTGAAGCGCGTACCTCACTTCGAATCCGCCTGGTTGCAATTGCCATTTTATTCAATTCTTTTCATTATTTTCATGTTTTGCAATGTTTATTTCATTTTATGCATGAACTTCAAAAAAGCCTAAAAAATAGCATAATGATCCAAATCACTCCAGATTTTTTTCTACATGATGATATAAATGTCTTCTATTTTTTGATGTGGATTTCTAGAATTGTGCCTGGTTGGAATTTTAATTGTGTTAGACTAATTGAACATGTATGCTTTTGTGACATGCCTCATTCAAATTGTTGTGAAATGCTCAATAATGATCCAATTGCCATGAAATCTTGTGTGTTGATTCCCAACATGATACATGACTTGTGAGATTTGGTTTGGCATTTTTAGCATTTTCCATTTCTGTTTTATGCACATGATTGTATGGTGTGACAATGTGTGTCACACAATTTGATGTTGATCTTATTCATTTTCATTGCCTTGCCAAGTGAGCTCTGTTGATTCTAATTTTTGGCATGATGATTGTGTTGGACATGTAGTATGCACATAAAAAGTTTCATGATTATTGGATGTGTTACTGATTTAATGTGCATTTTCTCTTCTTGATGTTCATGTGTGACCACCATTGTGTGCCTTTGCCCTAGTTTGATTGTTGATGGCCTTGCCATTGGATTTAGGTTTGGTCCTTTTTAGGACATGTTCATGATAGATTAAATGTGCTACATGTTGAATATGGGTTGCTGTTTTGACTTTTTGCCCTACCTTTGACCCTAGCCTTGGTGCTAGTGGTTTGTACTCATCTTTTGAGCTTTGTATTTCAGGTTCAAGCTTCTAATCCTAATGATTGGTGTAATCTCACTTCATGAGATGCAAAATTCTTTGTCCACTAATCCTTTGTGTTGTAGGTTCATGGAGTGTGGTGGAATCACTTGAATTCTTGAGTCATAAAGCTTGACTTGTGTGCATATTGAGTTGTAACACTGTTGACTGTTGATTGTTTGTCTGAACATAGTACTGATTGCTTTGACTTTCTTACAGGTACCTTAGCTGCTTTAAGTACTTTGCTTTGCTTGTGGTTGGCATACCACTTTAGGTAATAACCTCTAATTTCATGTAGTCTGGAAGTCCTGCTATCTTTGGCAGGCACCTGTCTGAAGCCCTCCTTAAGAGGCAATGTTTGTGGTTGTTTATGTTTGTGCCATGTACTTCAAGACCTCCTAAGTGAAGAGGCAATTGGCAGATAGAAGGGATGTGCAATCTATCCCCTGTTATTCAGTTGAGTCTTTCATCTTGCTCGCACTACGTGCTGATGCATTTGAATAAACACCTGAGATTCTTGTATATAGAGTCAGTCAAGTGGAGTAGAGTCCCACATTCTGGACTCCCACACCTTCATTGATTCAAGCTCTCCCAGGCCAGGGATAAGAGCTATGAGGTCTTACCCTCATTACCTTTTCATCTGCTCACCCTGACGGTCAATGTCAGTGGTTAAGAGCTTCTTCAGTCACCCCTTCCAGTTGGCTTGTTTGTCGAGGTTGACATGACCCCTTGACTAAAGCCTCACCCTTGATGTTTGAGCCCCTTGTTGGTGTGTTTACTTCATGCTGTAAGTGTTTGTGTGGTGTGATTGTATCCCCTAGGTTTGCTAGACTTCACATAGTCTCGTTTGCATGTCAATTAAGGTAGCACGGTTCCTTCGTCTAGGACTTCCTTTCTTGCGTGAGCTTTCCTAAAACACAAACCAACTTTATCCCCTCTTAAGAACACGTTAACTCCTTCTACTACAGGTGAGTAAGTCTCCAAAGGTCGAGCATCCGGTAGATTGCGTAGTGACGTTGTTCACTTAAAAAACACAAAACAAGTAGAAATAGTTGGGCCGAACTACGGCAACTCTGATTCTCATGTCCAGATGAGATACGTAGGCACGAGATGCGATGTCTTGTCGAGTTTGACTAACGACTAACTTTAATCCTTTTCTCTCGCCCCCGTTGCGATCGAGACCTTCCTTTTCTCTTGCCCTAGTTGCAATCGAGACCCTTCTTCTTCTTGTGTGTGTGCTTGGAGTCTGACGTAAGTCCAGCGATTGGCAGTCGGTTTCCTGTGGGTGTTTGTTTGTGCGGAGTCTGACGTAAGTTCAGTGATTGGCAGTCGGTTTCCCGTGTGTGTTTGTTTGTTCGGATTCTGATGTAAGTCCAGCGATTGGCATTCGGTTTCCCGTGTGTGTTTGTTTGTTCGGAGTCTGATGTAAGTCCAACGATTGGCATTCGGTTTCCTGTTGTGTGTTTGCTTTGACGTCTCAGCGTCCCCTTTTAGCGTCTTGTTTCGGCGCGCGTTAGCCGAGCTACGAGTGCTCTGATTCTTCCTCTGGTTAGAGAAGATACGTATGCATAGGATGCGATATCCTAGCGAGCACGTTTCCCGTTCCCCCGAACTACGTCGACTCTGATGTTTGTGTTTGACAAACTACGTAGGCCCAGGATGTGACATCCTGCCGAGTCCGCTTCTTCTGTCTTTCCTGTGTTTCACTCCAGTTTTGTGCAGTTTTGAGCAGTTTCTTTTAGCAACCTTATTCTATTCTTTTGAGCGTGGACCCCATCGAGTACGACGGATGCGTAGGGGTGCTAATACCTTCCCTTCGCATAACCGACTCCCGATCCTTGCAATCTCTGGTCGTGAGACCATGTCCTTTCCAGGTTTACTTCGAGCGTTTCCTTTCCCTCCTTTGGGATAAATAACGCACGGTGGCGGCTCTGTGTCTTTTCCCGCCGGTTTTTCGCGTAATGCGACAAACATGTTGGAAGTATCTCAAGCCATTCCCTTGTATTGACTGATCACCCAGATAGAACCCACAAAGTGTCTTGGATGATATTCAAGCTTCTTGGATCTAAATCTGATTGACATGATGAAATGCAACATGAAATGTTGAATAACCTAAAAATGAATGCATGAATGAGGGGGGCAAATTTTGGGGTATTACAGAAATCAACATGAAAGTTGTTTTTAATGTAATTTAGAGTAGATTTTCTCTTGGAATTATTTTCATATGATACAAATGGCAGGATATAGGGTCTAGGGAACCCCAGATTTGATTAGATGAATTCCTCTGGTCAACCACCATCAACCACCTTGCTAGCTTGCAATTCTCTTGTTTCTTGGGACTCATGGAGGTTAATATATGCATAAGATGATGAAATTTGAAGTATCCCTTGAAATATTTGATCAATTGTTGAAGAAGGTTGTTGAAGAAGTTACACAAGATACCCAGGTGAACTAGGGTTTCCAAAGAAAACCAACTCCAAAGTATTGATGACTTCTTGATCAAAATAACATGTAAAGATTATGGGGACTCATATGTGATGTCTAAAGCCATTGTAGACTAATTCTTGATTGAGATATTAGCCATAAGGGTCTTAAACCCTAGATATGAGCTTGATGGATCAAAGGTGATCATGTGCCTTACCTACAAAAGAGTTGGACAAATGCAAGGACATATTTTTGGTTTTTTGGTTAGTAAATATGATAAAATACAAAGTATGATACAATCACATGGTGCTTGGTGATATCTCCCAATACAGACCCAATGAAATATGGGTAAGGAGGATGCCAAGATGTGATCCCAATGCTAATGCAAATGATGAGATAGCATGAGGGATCTTAGGGTCAAAATTGGGGTCTTACACAAATGACTTTGGTTCCTTCTTCAAAGTTGTATATATTCCATTCGTCTTAAATATGGTCACAAATTTGACACCATTTGAATATTTCATGAGGGAGTTATGGATTTTAGAAGTTGAGGAAAATTGCTTGTTCAATGATGATGGCCCAAAATGACCTATAATGTTTCCTCTTGGTACATGCCCTTGCAAGTAGCATTTGACATTTATCAAAGAAGAAACTTTGGATAAGACATCTTGAAATTGATCATGAAACTTGGATAACCTTCATATCATAAATATTGAGCAAGTTATGGTTTTTGTAAGTTGACCTTCCATCTAGGGCAGATACAAAATGACCTATAATCTTTCACCATACAAAATGCCTTTCCAAGAAAACTTAGCTCTTGATGCCAACACGAAAGTTGTTTGGAATGTCATAAAGAGTGTCTTTAATCTTGGAATCATTTTCATATGACACAAAGTGTAGTAGATAGGGTCTAGGGAACCCTAGATTTGGCTAGTTGACTTCTCTGGTCAACCTCTTTGAACCAACTTGCAAACTTGAAGTTCTTTTTCTCTTTGGGTCTCATGGAGAATCATATATTCTTAAGATGATGTTAAATGAAGTAGCCCTTGATATCTTTGACCAATTGTTGAAGAAACTTGTTGAGGAAGTCACACAAGATACTCAGACGAATTAGGGCTTCCAAGGAGAACAAGCTTCAAACTCTTGATGAAATCTTGATCAAAATGACAAATAAAGAACATGGGGATCCATATATGATGGTTAGAACCAATGTGAACCTTTCCTTGATTGATCTCTTGCACTGAGGGTCTCAAACCCTAGATGTGAGCTTGATAGGGCACAAATGGATGCACACACTACCTACAAAAAAATGAAACTACACTAGACATATTTTTGGTATTTTGGTTAGTAAACAAACAAAAACAAAGTATGATACAATCAAAAGTGCTTAGTGATCTCTCCCAATACAAACTCAATGAATGAGGGGGTAAGGAGGATACCAAGGTGTGATCCCAAAGCCAATGCAAATGATGATATAGCATGAGGGATCTTAGGGTCAAAATTAGGGTCTTAGAGCTGCCGCTATGTAAGGACATTATAGGTGAGGATGTGAAGGTTAAAATCTTTGTATCAACTCAGTAGAATGAATTTAAATAACAACATCAAGAAACAAATTTGGGTCCCTGAGAGACCTCATGATGCATTTGATATGAATGCAAAAATAATCTTTATGGGGAATATGTTGCCACAAAGGAAAAGAATCATGAGAGACTGAAAGTCCACAAGAGCACAATGCATTCCATAAGGAAAACTCACCTGGGAGACAAAGACTCTGGGGATAAAAGTTATGCGTATGCAGGATACCACTTGAAAACTGCTGGAGACACAAGGGGATTTTCCATGAAAATAAATCAATGGAGAGACTCGGATGCAGGAAAAAGATATTTGTATGGGGAAGAGAGTAAATCAGAATGAAGCCAAAATACTCAAGCAAAAGGAAATTCGATTTCACAAAGAAATACGAACCCAAACACAAATCGGATATAAAAAATTTAACACAGGAGTAAAATAGATATATTATTTACCACCGATTACTGGGTAGGAAGATAATTTACTCTGACAGAGGGACATCTGTTACCGGTTAAGGTAAACATATCAAGGATGACTCACTAAGGGAAAATAAGAAATATTCATTACTAGTTACTGGGTAAAAATAACCTCTTGGGAAAAAAGAAACCAAATAGGATTTACCACTACCTTTTTACTGGGTAGAAGACCAAAGAGAGAGTATTCGTCATTAGTTAAAATGAACATATCAAGGATAAAATCAAAGGAAAGGATATCTGTCACCGATTAAGATGAACATATCAAGGATAAACTCAAAGGGGAGAATAGAATTTATATCTACCATTTACTAGGCAGAATACCGAACAAGAGAATATTTGTCACCGGTTAAAGTGAACATATCAAGGATAGACTCTCTAGGGAAAGAAGGATTTACAACTACCTTTTTACTGGGTAGAAGACCAAAGAGGGAGTATTCGTCACCGATTAAAGTGAACATATCAAGGATAAGCTCAAAGAGAAGAATATCCACCACTGGTTAAGATGAACATATCAAGGATAAACTTCCGGCAAAAATAGGATTTACAACTACCCTTTTACTAGGTAGAAAACCACAAAAGAGAGTATCTGTTACCAGTTAGAGTGAACATATCAAGGATAAAATAAAAGGGGAAAATGGGATTTATATCTACCATTTACTAGGCAGAATACCGAACAAGAGAATATCCATCACCAGTTAAAGTGAACATATCAAGGATAGACTCTCTAGGGAAAGAAGGATTTACAACTACCTTTTTACTGGATAGAAGATCAAACAAGTAGGATTTACATCTACCTTTTTACTGGGTAGAAGACCAAACAGGAAGAATCAGTCATCGATTAAGATGAACATATAAAGGACAGACTTGTTGGGGAAACGAAAAAGACGAATCCGCTAGGGAAATCTGTAGCACCTCAAATTTGCCCTCCTCATTCATGCATTCATTTTAGGTCATTTAACATTTCATATTGAATTTCATCATGTCAATCAGAATTAGCTCCAAGAGTTTGTATTCCAAGAAGCTTGGATATCATCCAAGTCACTTTGTGGGTTCTACCTGAATGATCAGTCAATACAAGGGAGATTGTGCATCAACTAGGGTTTTTCTAAACACTCAAGGAAGTTTGTATTCATCTGGGTATCAAGGGTGCATCACCATCCTCATGATCTTTCTTTCCTCAAATTTTCATTTCTTATCAGCAAAGTTCATCTGAATTAGGGTTTGACCTCTGGTCAACTTTGGTCTACTGAAGCAGTCAAAGTAGGGTTCCTCAAGGATTGAGATGCATTCTTGGTTTGTAGGTCTTATGGATGTTGTGTAGAGCTCTTGGGAGCTAGGGTTTCATTTTTAGAGATTTTCTTTAAAGAATCAAGCTTAATGGGCTCAGTACAGTTCAAAATTCAACTGTGAAGTCAAAAGTCAACTGTTGGTCAACTGAGGGTCAAAGGGCTAGGGAATGACTTAAGATACTTCCAACATGTTCAAATGGGGTCTATTCATCATTCAAAACATTAATCTTGAAGGAACAAAGGTCCAGTGCACAGGTTACCCAATTTGGAAAGATGTTCCTAAGCTGTCATGCTCGCTAGGCGAGCAGAATGGTTCGCCTAGCGAGCCCTAAAATAAGCCGCCAGAGTCACCTGCGCCCAGAAGAAACTTCCTGAGCTTTCATGCTCTCTAGGCGAGCAATCCTTCGCTAGGCGAAACCCACGCTTCCTCCTTCGCTCCAGCGGACCTTGATGATGTTGCTACTAGAATTGCTCGCTAACCTGCTCGCTGGATGCTCGCCTAGCGAGTAATTGCTAGCTATGCTTTTATCCAAGTCTGGGAGTGTTCGCTGGAACCTCGCTAAGTGCTCGCCTAGCGAGCTTGCTGATGTACCAAGCAAATTATCAAAAGCAAGGGTGGTTCTGAACTTTTTCTCAGACATGACAGTTGTAGATCTTTGTCTCCCCTTTCCAAAAAGTCCTATTTCAAGGCCATATGATGAATGGTTGAAGAGTTATGGTTCTTGAATGATGAAGTGTGCATGAAGGCTTTAAAAAGGCATAACTTGAGGTTGACAAGTCCAATTGGTGTGGGTCTTTTTGCTATGGTTTTGTTTTGAGAAATACTTCAAAATGGCATGCAAAATGACCTATAATTTTGCATGATTCATCAATGGTGCAAGTCATTTTTCAAGCTTTCTTGCATGAAAAGTCAAAAGGACACAAGTTGACATCATGGAATATTCTCACATGCCAATCATTGGGAATTTATTCAGTATTGTTTTTTGGGCCAAATCCACCTTGGGATTTGAGCCCATGCATTCCCACATGTGTGGAAAAGTCATGCATGCACAAAAATTGCACCTTTGCAAAATTGTCATTAAACATCATTTTGTGTTATTTCTTTCATATAATCATGATTAATCAAGTCTCAAGAGAAGATTAATGCATTAAACAAGGTTGTGCATGAGCAAATAAGGGGGGTGTTTCCAAAAATAGCCAAAATGATTATGGACTTGAAACTCTTTCATTTGAGCCCACCAAGCCACAAAAATGAGGGGATAAACTCTGAAAATATCATTAAGCAAAACCCTAATTCGTGCAACCTCCATACACTCTGAAAATCTCACTTTCCAAAAATAATCTCATACTTTATTCTCATCAAATCTCTCCATACATCCATGGAAAATGAAAACCAATAGCATATTCTTGATCTACACACTCTAAGGGAGGTATTCTGGAGCTTATCTCATCACCATACTGAAGTTTCGGAAGGCGCCATTTTCGGTAACTGAAATTTTGACTCTCTTATTTCGCTCATTTCTTATGCCTAAATGAAACTACATGCTATGGTGATGATGTAGATGTGTTTACTTTTTAAAATGATGCGATATTGAGTGAGAAATCTTGATTTAAAGTTTTGATGTTCAAACTTTTTGTTTATGATTTGAGAGATTGGTGAGGATTCATGAAAAACTAATATGATTTTTCAGTTCCTAGCATATGGTTTAGGGGGGGTAGCTCTATTTTCGTGAAGTTCTGGGTCGTGCGTGGAGGAGGTCGCTGCCGGAGGTGGCCGGAATCCCACCGGCGTTACTGTTCATGGCCGGAGTGTCTTGAGGAAGAAGATGGTCCCATGGCCATTAGATTGCTTTGACTTTTCTTTTGATCCGAAGGCCCAAATTTTTTCTGATTTTCGTTTTTATTTATTTTATTTAGTCACTTAAGTGACTTGTGTGACCAATTGACATTGTTGCATATGTGTCACATGCCATGTACATATTTCACCCCGTTTTATTTTATTTTTTAAAAATAGAAAAAATACTTAAAAAATTCTGAAATTTTTTGTGAGTGATCCCTGATGAGTCCTTGATTTTATGGTACCATTTCCCAATTATTTCATGACACGTGAAATTTAATATGAATTTCCGATTCATTTATGTGCATTTTTGACCATTTGCATTCAAACCTTCATGAAATCCCATATTTTAATCATTCTGACCCAAGATTTTGCACACACCATCCTCATACATGATACTAAGATGTGGTAACTGGTTTGATTATTTTCTACGTCATTTTGCTAAGATTTGACACATGAATTTAAAATGTTGCATTTTAGGACATGTTTATGCATTCTCAATTTCTCGATTTTTGTTTTCATATCAAATGAATCTGGATGCTCCTGGTTTTTTGCATGATGTTTATATATGCTTATTGGAACCTTGTGTTAAATTCCCATGAATTTAGGATGCATTTTCAGTTTGATTTGGATTTTTGAATTTGATATTTGCATTTAAGTCCCTATTTTGACGCTTGCTTAGCATGAGGCACTTGTGCCATTTCCTTTGAGTGTTGAAACCAATCCTTTTGCACATATTTTAGTATGTATGTCAGGTCTTGATGTGTGGAACCTTGCCCCCTGACTTTGAGTTTTGATACCCTTTTGATGCATTTGTTTGACAAGAGGTTTAGGCCTCCTATCCTTGGTTGTTTTTGCGAACTTTTGTGAACTTTAATAGCATGATTCATGTGGTTACACTTTGATTCTGGTTTGGTGCCTTTGCACATGTGTTCTCCCCTGTTCTATGATGCTTCTATCAAGTCTTTGTGCATTTGTTCATAATGAGCTCCTTTTTGCATTCATTTGAGCATGAAAGACGCATTAGAGTTTCATGATATACTTTGTTTGTTTTGGTCCAAAAGTGATTCTATGCTTATGATATGAACTTGGAGGTTTGCATATTGATTACATAGCTCATTTGACATGCTTATGATGTGCATACCTTGCTGCCATGTTCATTTCATCTTGACACATAATTGCATGAACTTGTCTATAATGCTTTTGTCGCATTTTAAGGTGCTTTGGACATGATTGACTTCCACTTTGCTAAGTTGGATTTAAATGACTTTTGATTGATATTTTAGGAGTCATTTGGTTCTGTTTGTGTGCTTGATTTTCTAATCCTTGATCCTTGCCTCATGCATTTACCTTTTATGACTCATTGTTGAAGTTGAAGCACTTTGAACTTGTATGTTGACTTGTTTGACTTTAATGCATCTTTGGATGTTTAATGCTTTTGCTTTGATCTTGTTGAGTTGAATTCTTGAGACACTTATTGAATTGATGTCACTTCTGACTTGGTGCTATTGTATCCTCCTTTCATCATTCATGCTTTGTTATGACATGCTTTCTATTGCATCCGTGCACTATTTACCTGACACTGTTGTTGCTATGATTCTTTTGTTTGGTGCAACTCTTGATTGCACCCTATCTTGTTATTCTAACTTGTTTGTTGAGTTTTTGTGAGGGCTCACATGGCTCTTGAAGAGATAGCTTGCTTGGTATTCCATTTTATCTGTGGGATACATTTTGGAGATTTATTCTGATTGCTTTGCTGACTTGCTTTCTTTGATGGTGCTAGCTTGAGAGATCTCTAGGTTTCTTGCTTCTTTAGTTGTTGTTACTTCGGATCTTTATCCGTGTGGTAGATCTCTTGATCCCTTTTACATCTTTCCAGCATTTTACCGCTTTCTTAGCTGGAAGACCTCGATAGGAGGCAATGTTTTTGTGTATTCACTTTTATGCTCAAAGACCTCCAAGAGGAGGCACCAGTGCTAAAGACCTCCATGAAGAGGCAATTGACGGATAAAAGGGATTAGTAGTCAATCCCCCGTTATTCAGTGTGTCGTTCATTATGCTCGCACTACGTGTCGATGCCTCAGAACAAAAGCCCAAGATCTTTTGTCCGGTCAGTCAGTGGAGAGGGTTCCATCTTTCTGAACCCCCACGCTTTGTCATGAGCTCACCCTGTCCATGGTTAAGAGCTATGAGGTCTTATCCTCATCACCCTTTTGATCTGCTCACCCTGACGTTCAATATCAGTGGTTAAGAGCCCATTTGATTACCTTTCCATGGCTTGTTTGTCGAGGTTGATATGACCCCTCTTGACTAAAGCCCTACCCATGTATGCTTGAGCCCCTTTGTTGGTGCGTTTACTTTATGCTATATGTTTTTTTGTGTGGTGTGATCGTCTCCCCATATGACTGTTAGGCTTCGTATAGTCTCTCGTTTGCATGTCAATTAAGGTAGCACGGTTCCTTCGTCTAGGACTTCCTTTTTTGCATGAGCATTCCTAAAACACAAACAAACTCTTTGATTTTCTTTTCTTAAGAACACGTTAACTCCTTCTACTACAGGTGAGTAAGTCTCCAAAGGTCGAGCATCCGGTAGATTGCGTAGTAACGTCGTTCATATAAAAAACACAAAACAAAAAAAAATAGGTTAGCCGAGCTACGGTGCTCTGATTCTCAATCCTTCTTGAGATACGTATGCAGCGGGGTAGGGCCTGTGCGAGTAATAACTCTTTCTTTTCCCTACTTTAATTTTCTCTCTTTCGCATCGCATATAGGACTTTTCATACACACACTTTAGACATAAATAGCAAGCGTGGATCCTGTGGAGTACCACAGACGTGAAGGGGTGTGATAACCTTCCCTTCACGTAACCGGCCCCCTTACTCAGTTTTCTTTGGTTCGAGACTTTGTTTTATCCGTTCCCTCTTGGTTATGAAGTACTACCTTTCCCTCCTCTTAGGATAAAAGTACATAGCTGGCGATTCTACTCTTTTTCCGCGCCACTCTTTTTCGCGTTTGTACTTGGATTCGGGAAATCCGGGGAGCGACAGCTGGCGACTCTGCTGGGGATTTATTTTCCCTAGTGGGTCTTTCCTAGCGTTTGTTTGTTTATTGTCTATCATGTGTTATTTATTTATTGCTTTGCATACTTATCTGCTTGCATTGCATCCTATGTGCGCTTTACTGTTTCATGTATACTGTGCTGGCTGTGTATCTGTTTCACTGTTGGGTGGGATTCACAAGAGGTAAAAGGCCCAATACACTGGCTATGAGTGAACTTTAGGACACCTAGGAATAGAGTGATTCATGGGAAGCGGGTGGTATGGCGCCACTTAGCGGAACATGGTATCACGAGCAGTTCAGATTCTGATGGGGTATTATCGTTGCATACACCTGGTGTGCATTCGATGATATTCTTGAAAGGCTTGTTTATCCTGCATTTCTCTTGACCTTACCCTGGCCTAGATTACACCCGTGAGTGGGGCAGGAATGAATCATTTACAGGTTCTGATGGTGACTTGTTCTGATGGTG
Source organism: Lathyrus oleraceus (assembly GCF_024323335.1). NCBI lineage: Eukaryota > Viridiplantae > Streptophyta > Magnoliopsida > Fabales > Fabaceae > Lathyrus > Lathyrus oleraceus. The sequence goes on from NC_066583.1 coordinate 54,731,668, forward strand.
ACCGTGTCTTGTTGGTGACTTTTGTTTGGTTCTTGTTGATTGACCGTTGGTTCTGAAGTATGGGTTCTAAGTTGATGACTGTGTTCTATGGTTCCCGGCTCCGAATTCATGCTGAAGTTCTGATCTTGTGCCTTGTGATACACAACCAACCAGCCATTGTTTCATCATTTTGCATCATAGCATGTTCATTTTCAAAAAAAAATAATGCATAAAAAAGAAAAAAGTTAACCAGCATATGCATATCATTTTTCAGGTTTATTCAGGAGTCTGTTCACGCCGAGAGATGGCTGCCATTCCAGAGTTGAAGAGGAAGACTTGCACCTACAACTTTTACCATGAGCCGTTCTTGCCGTCCAGTGTATGTTGCTTCTTTGTTGTTTATGTTCCGCTTACGGGTGCAGGTTGCCATTTTTCAAAGGTGGACGAGACTCTTGAATACCTGAGAAATGATAAAACATAGCATACACATCATACACATATCATTCTTGCATCATTACAGGTGTTCTTAAAGAGGATTTCTCATTCTTGTTCCCGTTTCAGGCAGGATTGCTGAGTATCGTCCGCACCGTTACACAACAAGGCAGAATCAACAGAAGACCATGGATCAATTTCAAGCAGATCTAGCAGAGATGAGGACCAACATGGCCCAATTCATGAGTATGATGCAAGGGGTAGTGCAAGGGCAAGAGGAACTCCGAGCCTTGGTCCAGAGACAAGAAACTGTGATTCCCCCTGTCGGTCAGAATCCGCCAGAAGGAACCCCTGTCAATGACACCGCTGTTGTTACCAGCCCTGTCAACAACTATGCTACTGGTGACGAATTACGTGGTATTAGAATCAATGGACAACCCATCATTATAGAGGCTGCTAATGCTCGAGCGGCACGTCCTCCAGTTCACCATCCTTCTCATTTGGTTGACAAGCAAGAAGATATGTTCACTATTCTCAGTGATGATGATGAATTTGGAAAGGCGGAAGAGAGATATAGAAAGGTTGACGCCCTTGCTGAAAAGATTCGCGCCATGGAGTGCCAGAATTCTTTGGGCTTTGATGTTACTAACATGGGTTTAGTTGATGGGTTGAGGATCCCGTACAAGTTCAAAGCACCATCTTTCGACAAGTACAATGACACTTCTTGTCCCCGAACTCATGTGCAGGCTTACTACCGGAAGATATCCGCTTATACTGATGATGAAAAAATGTGGATGTACTTTTTCCAAGACAGCTTGTCTGGAGCCTCTTTGGATTGTTACATGGACTTGAAAAAAGAATCTGTCAGAAGCTGGAGAGAGTTAGGTGAAGCTTTTATGAGGTAGTACAAGCATAACATGGACATGGCTCCGAGCAGAACCCAGTTGCAGAGTTTGTTTCAAAAGACTGGTGAGAGTTTCAAGGAATACGCCCAGAGGTGGCGTGAAGTAGCTGCGAGAGTACAACCTCCAATGTTGGAGAGAGAATTGACTGATATGTTCATTGGAACCCTGTAAGGTGTATTCATGGATCGTATGGGAAGTTGCCCATTTGGTAGTTTTTCGGATGTTGTGATTTGTGGAGAAAGAACTGAAAGTCTTACTAAAGAGGGAAAAATCCCAGACCCTGGTTCTTCAAGTTCTTCAAGTGCTAAGAAACCATTTTCAGGGGCACCCAGAAGGAGAGAGGGTGAGACAAATGCTATATATAATTAGAGAAATGGAAACAGAGGACAACAATACTGTCAAGCTACTGCTGTGACTATTCCAGCAACCCAACCTCAACAACAACAAAGAGGACAACCACAACAACAACAACAACGCTAATTCCAACCAAGACAAAGAATGCCAGATCGTCATTTTGATCCGTTGCCAATGACTTATGCTGAATTACTCCCTGAACTGCTCAGGTTAAAGTTTGTCAAACTTCACACTATGGCTCCATTAACAAGGATTCCCGCTGGTTATGATGCTAATGTTCGTTGTGATTTTCATTCTGGTGCTCCAGGGCACCACATCGAGAATTGTCGGGCTTTTCACCATAAAGTTCAAGATTTGATTGATGCCAAGACGATTAACTTTGCTCCTACTCCGAATGTGGTGAATAATCCTATGCCTCAACATGGAGGGTCCAGAGTAAGTAGTATGGAAGATGGGGAAAATTTGAACTTGGTAGTCGATATTAATGATGTTCAGACTTCGTTGTTTGTAGTGAAGGAACGTCTTCTTAGAGGGGGAGTATTCCCGGGATGTGACAAGAATTATTCAGATTGTGTGAATCATGAAAACGAATGTGTGAAATTGAAAGAAGGTATCCAGGAATTGATGAATGAAGGTTGTTTACAGTTTGATCGAGTAGTGAAAGACCGTGAAGAGGTATCGACTATTACCATTTACTTTACACCGTCAGAAGGTCCTGTACGTGCTCCAAGAACTATTAGTGCGCCTGTGACTATTGGTACTCCTGTGACCGTAGCTGCGCCCGTGACCATATCTGCTCCGGTGACTGTTGGTGTTTCCCGTGATTATTAATGCTCCAGTAACTATCAGTACTCCTACCACCATTGCTGCTTCTAATGGGAGACTTTTTGAGAATGGTAGAGCAATTCCGTGGCAATATGATAATGCTTTTTGAAGAAATAGAAGACCAGAGAATCAAACCAGATCAGTAACTCATACTCCAGTGACGATTGGTTCGTCAAATAAGACTCCAGTAACAGTTGGTTTGGCTGTGGGTAATGTGGGAGGACCCGGAGGATTTACGAGAAGTGGTTGTTTGTTTGCACCACAAGTTCCGAAGGATAACAATGCTGAGGCTCTTGCTAGAACAAAAGGAAAACAAGTTGTAGTTGAAGAAGAACCAGTGCGAAAGGAAGTTCCCGAGGGTTCTTTCGAGAAGGACGTGGAGGAATTTATGAGAATTATCAAGAAGAGTGATTACAAGATCGTGGATCAGTTGAACCAGACACCGTAAAAAATCTCTATTCTCTCTCTGTTGATGTGTTCTGAGGCACATCGTAACGCCCTGTTGAAAATGTTGAATATGGCTTATGTGCCTCAAGAGATTTCTGTTAACCAGCTTGAAGGTGTTATTGCAAATGTTAACACGAGACATGGTTTGGGATTCACGGATCAAGACTTGACACCTGAGGGTCGCAATCACAATAGAGCTCTGCATATCACGATGGAATGCAAAGGCGCGGTTTTGTCGCATGTTTTGGTTGATACCGGTTCTTCTTTGAATGTGCTGCCCAAAAAGGCTCTGAGTAAGCTTGATGTCGAAGAGGTTGTTCTCACACCAAGTGATCTTGTTGTCCGTGCTTTTGATGGATCCAAGCGATCAGTTTTTGGGGAAGTCACGTTGCCTGTGAAGATCGGCCCGGAAGTGTTTAATATTGTCTTCTATGTGATGGATATTCAACTAGCATATAGTTGTCTGTTGGGGCGTCCCTAAATACATGGAGCCGGAGCAGTTTCTTCGACTCTCCACCAAAAGCTAAAATATGTGTGGGATGGTCAAGTTGTGACCGTGTGTGGCGAAGAGGACATCTTTGTGAGCCATTTATCCTCCTTCAAATATGTGGAGATGGATGGCGAAATTCATGAAACTCTATGTCAAGCTTTTGAGACTGTCAGTATTGAGAAGGTGGCTTTTGTTGAACAGAAGAAACCAGGTACCTCGATTGCATCCTATAAACAAGCTCTGGAGGTCATTCATTCAAGTAACACGGAGGGCTGGGGCAAGGTGATTGATGTGCCCGTAAAAGAAGACATGTTTGGCATTGGTTATCAGCCTTTTCAATCATCAGAGCAGGGTGTCCAGAATCAGAAAGGGTCGTGTACTTTCACTAGTACTGGATTGATGAATCACGGGGATGTCTTTGCAACAGACAATGAAGATGGTGACAGTGATTGTGATATGGATAATTGGGTGCGCCCGTGTGCTCCAGGGGAGAAGATCAACAACTGGACTGCTGAAGAAATAGTCCAAGCTACTCTTCAGACGGAGTAATTTTCTTCTATTTTTCATTTTTCATGAAAGTCCTACGCTCTGCCCAAGGCGTAGTGGTTCATTGTAGGGCCACATCATGTTTTAAAATTTCAATGATTATCATCAATAAATGACGTTTTGCAATCAAATTTGTGTTCACTGTCTTTCTGTTTTTATTATTTTCATTTTCAAAACAATAAAAATGGCAATGTTTTTTTTGTGACTTCCTTGAACTCTTTTCTAAAATAAAGCATGAAACATCGTTCGTGTAGAATTGATCTTGCGGATTCCATTAAAAACAGTTCTGTTATGGCTCAGTATGACTTTGATAATCCCATTTACCAAGCCAAAGAGGAGAGTGAAGAAGATTGTGAACTCCCCAAAGAATTGGCCAGACTATTGAAACAGGAGGAAAGGGTCATTTAACCTCACCAGGAAGAGTTGGAAGTCATTAACCTTGGTACTGAGGACGCAAAGAAAGAGATCAAGATAGGGGCTGCTTAAGAGGAAAAGGTCAAGAGAGGGCTGATTGAAATGCTGCAAGAATATGTGGATGTATTCGCATGGTTGTATCAAGATATGCCTGGTTTGGATACAGATATTGTGGTGCACAGGCTACCTCTCAGAGAAGATTGTCCTTCAGTAAAGCAGAAGCTTCGCAGAACTAGTCTTGATATGGCTGTCAAGATCAAAGAGGAGGTTCAGAAACAGTTGGATGCAAGTTTTCTAGCAGTTACCAATTATCCCCCTTGGGTGGCCAACATCGTACCCGTGCCGAAGAAGGATGGTAAAGTCAGGATGTGTGTTGATTACCGAGATTTAAACAGAGCCAGTCCGAAAGATGACTTCCCATTACCTCACATTGATGTATTGGTCGATAACACTGCTCAGTCCTCGGTTTTCTCTTTCATGGATGGATTTTCTGGCTATAATCAGATCAAGATGGCGCCAGAAGACATGGGGAAGACGACATTCATTACACCTTGGGGCACGTTCTGTTATAAGGTAATGCCATTTGGGTTGAAGAACGCCGGTGCTACCTACCAAAGAGCTATGATGACTCTCTTTCATGACATGATGCACAAAGAAATTGAAGTGTACGTGGATGATATGATTGCGAAGTCTCAGACAGAAGAGGAGCACTTGGTAAACCTGCAAAAGTTGTTTGAAAGATTGAGAAAGTTCAAACTGAGGCCGAACCCAAACAAGTGTACATTTGGAGTGAGATCTGGAAAGCTGTTAGGTTTCATTGTCAGTGAGAAAGGGATTGAGGTTGATCCAGCGAAAGTAAAAGCTATTCAAGAAATGCCTGAACCAAGAACGGAAAAGCAGGTTCGTGGGTTTTTAGGGAGGCTGAACTACATTGCACGGTTCATATCTCACCTAACAGCTACGTGTGAACCGATATTTAAATTGTTAAGAAAAGATCAAGCAATCAGGTGGAACAATGATTGTCAAAAAGCTTTTGATAAGATAAAAAAATATTTGCAGAAACCTCCAATTCTTATACCTCCAGTTTCTGGGAGGCCTCTGATAATGTACCTTTCAGTAACAGAGAATTCGATGGGGTGTGTATTGGGACAGCATGACGAGTCTGGTCGAAAAGAGCATGCAATATACTACCTTAGCAAAAAGTTTACCGACTGCGAAACAAGATATTCGCTGCTCGAGAAAACTTGATGCGCTTTGGCATGGGCTGCTCGCTGACTAAGACAGTATATGTTGAACCATACTACTTTGTTGATTTCTAAGATGGACCCAGTAAAGTATATCTTTGAAAAGCCGGCTCTTACTGGACGGGTGGCTCGTTGGCAGATGATTTTGACAGAGTATGATATCCAGTACACGTCGCAAAAGGCCATCAAGGGTAGTATTCTATCTGATTACCTTGCCGAGCAACCAATTGATGACTATCAGCTGATGATGTTTGAATTCCCCGATGAAGATATCATGTACTTAAAGATGAAAGATTGTGAAGAGCCTTTTGTCGAGGAAGGACCGGATCCCGATGACAAGTGGACACTGATGTTTGATGGGGCGGTAAATGTGAATGGAAATGGTGTTGGGGCAGTACTCATTAATCCTAAATGTGCACACATACCTTTTTCCGCCAGATTGACTTTTGAAGTAACCAACAACGAAGCTGCGTACGAGGCCTGTATCATGGGGATTGAGGAAGCCATCGATCTAAGGATCAAAACTATGGATATTTATGGAGATTCTGCTCTAGTGATTAACCAGGTCAATGGAGACTGGAATACTCATCAGCCACATTTGATTCCTTATAGAGATTACACCAGAAGGATCCTGACTTTCTTCAAGACAGTAAAGTTGTATCATGTACCCCGAGATGAAAATCAAATGGCTGATGCCTTAGCCACATTGTCTTCCATGATTAAAGTTCATTGGCAGAATCATGTGCCACACGTTGCTGTGAATCGACTCGAGAGGCCTGCGTATGTGTTTGCAGCCGAGTCTGTTATTGATGAGAAGCCGTGGTTTTATGATATTAAGAATTTCCTCAAAATCCAAGAGTATCCTGAAGGAGCGTCAAAGAATGACAAGAAGACACTAAGAAGGCTAGCTGGAAGCTTTTACTTGAACAAGGATGATGTGTTGTACAAGAGGAACTTTGACATGGTTCTGCTCAGATGCGTGGTTAGACACGAAGCAGACATGTTAATGCAGGAAGTACACGAGGGATCTTTCGGTACCCATGTTGGTGGTCATGCAATGGCCAAGAAGTTGTTAAGAGCCGGTTATTACTGGATAACCATGGAATCTGATTGTTTCAAATACGCTCGGAAGTGCCACAAATGTCAGATCTATGCAGATAAAGTGCATGTACCACCAAACCCTCTGAATATTATGAATTCTCCTTGGCCATCCGCGATGTGGGGCATCGATATGATTGGAAAGATTGAACCTACTTCTTCTAATGGACATCGCGTCATCCTAGTCACGATTGATTACTTTACCAAGTGGGTGGAAGCAGCTTCCTATGCCAATGTCACCAGACAAGTGGTTGCTCGATTCATTAAGAAAGAAATTATCTGTCGTTATGGGGTTCCTGAGAGAATCATCACTGATAATGGTTTGAATCTCAATAACAAGATGATGAAAGAGCTTTACAAAGACTTTAAGATCGAACACCACAATTCTTCTCCTTACAGACCAAAGATGAATGGTGTTGTAGAGGCGGCAAACAAGAACATTAAGAAGATTGTACAAAAGATGGTTGTGACGTACAAGGATTGGCATGAGATGTTGCCTTTCGCTTTGCATGGGTATCGCACCTCAGTACGTACGTCAACCGGGGCAACTCCGTTTTCACTTGTGTATAGCATGGAGGCAGTCTTGCCAGTAGAAGTTGAAATCCCTTCTTTGAGGGTGATGATGGATGTAAAACTTGATGAGGCTGAATGGGTTCAAGCCAGGTTTGATGAGTTAAATTTAATTGAGGAAAAGAGATTAGCAGCTGTGTGCCATGGACAACTATATCAGAGAAGGATGAAGAAGGTCTTTGATCAGAAAGTGCGTCCTCGAAGCTATCAGATAGGTGACATAGTTTTGAAGAGGATCCTTCCTCCCGGTACAGATAACAGGGGCAAGTGGACTCCGAATTATGAAGGTCCATATGTTGTTAAAAAGGTTTTTTCTAGTGGAGCCTTGATGCTTACAACTATGGATGGTGAAGATTTTCCGTTTCCTGTGAATTCAGATGTAGTCAAAAATACTTCGCATAAATTGACCCGCTGGACAAAAAAGAAAGTCCAGGCAAAAAAAGGCATCCCAGCGAACCAAGAAAAAAAAAAGGTTCGGGCAAAAGTTAGGGATAAAGAATAAAAATAATATGTACACCTGGTAAGTCGAAAACCTGCAAAGGCGGCTTAGGCAAAAATGGGTATCATGGTGGATTGAAAACCTGAAAAGGCGGTCCAGGCAAAAGAGGGATTAAAGCGAAGACTACAGTCTGAGTTATCTGTACTTCATCGCGTTTCAGTGGCTACCATCTTGAAGGATATGATCGGTCCAATCACTCTTCTCAGAAAGCGAAGAATTTGGGGGAAAGTGAAGATCTATGAGTCATAACAGAATTGGAAAATAGTGGAATGCCGTGTTCACATTGCCAATAGGATAGTTTATTTTCTCTTTTGGCGCAATTACCTCTTCCTAGGAATTGCTTCCTGATGTACTTGCCTTTATAGGCCATTTTCAATCAATAAAAGTCGTTATTCAGTCAAATTGCTCTCTTGTTTTTTTTTATTCTACTGTTTTGTTTGCAAAAACGTCCGAATTTTTGATAAACATTGCATCTAAAAACATGAAGGCTAGACAATGACGTACGGAAAGATAAAACATCTGAAAATCATTTTGAATGTTGAGTACACTTGAGTATATTTTTGTCCATACGATCCCCTGGGGCATGTATGTCCTGCCGTTTTGCAGGTTACTATCTTTGATTAATGGCTAAAGCAGATGAAACAAAGTTTGTTCGAAGGAAGACCCTGTTGTTTCAACATTGTCCAGTCGTGTAAGAAGTTGGTTCGTCTAAGTCGAGTTTAGAATTTGTTTCCCCGGCATGGTCGAGAGGTTGGTGTTTTCCCAATAAGTGACTCCCTAGTTGAGTTGGTTTCTCTACCGTTCCGAGAATGTCAGATCAGTAAGTATCCTCAGCAGAATTGTTGTAGATCCCAATTAAAAACTTGAGTCGGCGCTACCAATTTAAAAGAAAATTGGTTTTAAAAATTGTTTTAAGTGCGGAAGCAGCCGAGGAAAATTTTAGTCTAAAACGAACCGTTATTGGAAAACCGGATATGCGTTAAGCTAATGGATTAGAGATAAAATGAAATACAAATCACTACACTATTTGCACACTCAATTGATATTTTTCACTAACTAGTAAGCCTAGTTCCAATGATCCAAAATACCAAATTTAAACTGAAAGCAAACTTAAGACAACTTTGGCTTAAGCAAATTTACAAACACTTGGTGTGCATACACTCCAAGAGATATTTAATTTGAGTAAGTAATTCAAGTTTATCTAGTACAATATACTATTGTACTGTGTATTCAAACAAAAGTTTTAATCTCTTACTCAACTTATATCAACGTTTGGTAAAATTGCTTAAACTAAAATCACTTAATTTTTAAGCTGAAAAGCACTTATGCAGAAAATTAAAGAAGACAGAGATTTGATGAGGCAGTTCCCCCGCCGTCCTCGCTTCGGGGTACCTCTGCCCTCAATTCTAAAAATAGAATTGAGATGATTAATTAGATATCACCTGTGAAATTTAATCGTTTATACAAGGATTGCAAAGCATGTAAACAACAGAACTTCCAATGTGTTGAATGATGCTTCCTATCCTTGCTCCTTGATTCAAGATGAATCAAGACCTTCGATCGTTGTTGCTAGACCTCCGATTCCAGCCCCTTTATTGAAGAATCTTCCGTTCTTCAAACCCTCGGCCCGGCTGATCTTAAGCACAACGAGTGGAACCCGAATCCTTCACTTCAATGTCACCGAATCCGCTACTAGACTGATGAAGACTTCCTCTTCTCAATCACCTTCGCTCGGCTGAATGTTGATGAAGCGATTCGTCCAAAAACCCCCAAACACAAACCCGTATTGGAGGACAAAACCCTAATGGTTTTATTCAAGAAAGAACCTGCCACAAGCTTCAACTCGAACCGGATTCTTCGATCACAGCTTCGAACCTTATCACCTTTAATCGATCACGAACCACATCAAAAGTAATTGTGTGCAGTTGATGTGTTGTGAAATGTTGAAGATGAAGATGATGAGTCTTGGACACCTTTTTCACTCTTTCTTGTTTCCTTGAACACTTGAACTCAAATTGACAAATGTTAGTTAATAAAAGTGTTTTGACTTCTATATATAGTAACTGACAAACCAACCAAAATTAACAGACTTTCAAACAGTGGAAAGAACTCAGAAAAATGAGTCTACGCACGAGCGGTCGACCATAGGTCGGCGTGCGCTGAGCCGTGAGAGATGCGCCGACCCCTATGGTCGACCCATGGTTCCATGCGCTGACCTAGGATAGCATCATTGTGCCATGCGCTGACCTCTGGTTGACTCAAGAGATTTATGCGCTAACCAGTGAGTTATGCGCCGACCCTATGGTCGACGCACAGAAGCATGCGCTGACCAATCTCCAGTTTAGCTGAGTTTTGCGCTGACCCGTGAGCTTTGAGCTGACCCCTATGGTCGACTCAAGGCCTTCAAATCTGCATAAATCTGTGTTTTGTGATTTTCATGCATTTCGTCATGATCACACTTTGTCCACATATGTTTTTAATCATTATAATAGGTTTAGACAAACGTAGAAAGGATATGATGGGTAATGTGTTGCATTTGTTTGTAGACGTGCATGATGGTCTTTTGTCATCATCGAAACTTACGATCGTATGTGTTCTGACTCTTTGTCTTTACAAACTCCCCCTTTTTGATGATGACAACATGTATAAATCAACGTGACAAACAGCATGCGGTATTGACACATTTTGCACACTCCCCCTTTCTTTTGTAATCTAAGGCTATCTGCAGAAAGCGACTGTTAGTTGTGGGCATTTTTGGCTGCCTGCTTTGTGCACCTTTTTCTCCCCCTTTGACAACATCAAAAAGAGAGACAGAGTGATTTTTCAAGATAACAAGGAAATTTCACAGGAAATAACATAAACAGATAATAATAACACACCAATGTCATTTCTGAGCAATAGTCATTGATTAAGAACAAGTAAAACATAGAAATACATTCAAAATAACAATCAAACTACAAAGTGCATGTGAATGTCTATGTCCTAGTGGCGGTGTCCTGGATGATAACAAATGCCCGGGTTTTTGTAAGGGTCAGCCAGAGATGATAAGTATTCGGTGACACCGTTCAGATGCTTGAGACTCTCGTCGATCGACCTTTCCTGAAGTTCAAATGACGTCGAAAAGGCTGCAAACCGGTCATTCATGCTTGTAGAGAAGGTGTCGAGACGCTCATTTTGGGCTTGAAGTTGCTTGTTAATATGAGCATAGCGCTCATATTGAGCTTGCATGAAGGACTGTTGAGCGATCTGCATATTGCGCATCATATCCAACAGTTCTGAAGAATCTGCTTGCTGTGGAGGGGACGGAGGAGATTCTTCCTCATCTTGGTGATACGGCTGGTAAAAGTGACGTTGAGTTGACCAGCCCGTATGTTGCCATTCACCCCAGCCACCCCAGCGTGGAACATCTTCTTCATTTGTATGCGACTGCTGAACCCAAGCGGAGCCGGAGTAGTCATGAGTGTCAACGGGTGGAGGACTATCATCTCCACCATTGTGATTAAAATCGTGCCTGGCTTCTTCTTCTTCATTTTCCTCTTCATCTTCTTGTTCTTCGCTTTCATCACTGTCATCATCTGCAGGAACATTTCCTCTTCTAATAAACTTATACGTTCTCCGCTCATTGCACCAAAGATATCCCATCATAGACATAGTTTTTGTGCTAAACTCTTTGTCAGATGAGATGGAAGTGTACGGGAAAGACGGATGATTAACGTTGGCTGCTGTAAGGACCTCTTGAATGAAGGATCCGTAGGCAAGAGCAGTTCCTCGTCCGGAATCACGTAGATTATACATTCTACTGGCAATGTAGTACGGCCAGTTGATTTTCTTCTTATTTTTCAGAATGTAAATCAGATGAACCTCGGCCTGTTCGACTCTGGAGAGACCGCCCTTCTTTGGTCGCAGGATGCGTGAGACAATCCACTGAAGAATCCTTTCTCCGGCTTTCAGCTTGCCGGCAGTGACAGTTCGTGGGAACGCGTCACTGTTCACAAACTCATCAGGATATGGCCGTTTCAGCATGTCATTCAATGCACTCTTAAACTCGTAGCCATCTATGTGGTGAGAGTTAGTTAGCTCAGGTAGAGGATTTTCAGCATCATCCACAGAAATATCAAAATATTGGTTCCAGATATTTGATTTAAGCGATACCTTTGTCGGGCCAACTCTGGAGGAAAACTTGTGCCCGCGAAAGTTGTCATGAAGACCGGCGTAGAACACTCGGACAAGGTCTTCACTGTATTTGGTGTTGCACTCCAAGAAGTTGATGAAGCCTTGATGCTGCAGCAGAGCCATGATTTGAGCGAGGTGCATGTGTTCAGCGGTAAGTTTGTAGAACGCATGTTGTTGCACAACTCCCCGTTTGCCGATATCTTTGTTGAAGGCTTCGACGCGAGCGGGTGGAACGAGTGATACAGCAGATATGGGAAGAGATGCGGCGATGTGGAAGCCATTTGATCAGGTTTGAAACTAAGTGTTTGGGTATAGAGAGAAGGTGTAAGAAGGGTTTTGAGAGTGATTTTGCTAGAGAGAGGTTTCTCCCTATTTATAGTGGAAAGGTTAGGGTTTTGGGAAGATGGAAGATCAAGGAACAATAGCCACTAGGTAGATGCAAGTTACAAAGTAGTGGGTAGTTTGAAAGGTGATGGAATGTAAATGCACACTTAATGATGATTTTTGAATGGGAATGCATGAAAAACGATTTAAATTTTTCTGCAGAAAAACGAAATTTTCGAGCGATGCGTCGACCATAGCCCTGTATGCGTCGACGCATACTGTTTGATTTTTGAGAAAATGCAGAAATTGTTTAAGCGTGCGTCGACCATAGCCCTGCTGCGGTCGACTCATACAATCCAAATTTCAATTTTTCACCATTTGGCACATGCAATGACAGGTTTGATGCATAATTAACAATTTATACAACAATAAACATCCAAAGAGAGATATCATATATATATATATATATATATAAACAACATCATTATGAGATATAACTATTTTAGTCATGAGACTTTGCAGAGAGAGAAAGAGAGGAACAGTATCACCTCAATGCCGGAGTGACTTAGTGAACGGTAGACTTGTGCTTACAACAACATAGATTTGTTAGAAGTACAAGATTGAAGTCTTATATGGAATAAGGTAAAACAACAGATTACAGTGCCCGTTCCGAAATATCGAGAATGCCAAGTTCTCAGCGGATATGAAAGAAAGGTTCAGTGGCTAGCGGCTTTGTGAAAATGTCCGCTAGTTGATTTTCAGTATTGACATGTTCAAACACAATGTCACCTTTCTCTACATGATCCCGAAGAAAGTGGTGTCGAATTTCGATATGTTTGGTGCGAGAATGTAGCACAGGATTCTTGGTCAGGTTAATGGCACTTGTATTGTCACAAAAAATGGGAATACGTTCAAGTTTGAGGTTAAAATCCAATAGTTGTTGCTTAATCCATAGGATTTGGGCACAACAACTACCGGCGGCAACGTATTCCGCTTCGGCGGTTGACAAAGCAACAAAAGCCTGTTTCTTGCTATGCCAACTGACCAAAGAGTTTGAAAATAAGTGACAAGTGCCACTGGTGCTCTTCCTATCCGATTTGCAACCGGCAAAGTCGGAATCAGAAAAACCTACCAAAGAACAATCATTACCTTTGGAATACCACAGTCCATACTTCGGAGTACCGGATAGGTATCGAAGTATTCGTTTGACAGCTTTTAAATGGGATTCCTTGGGACATGATTGATATCTTGCACACATGCATACGCTAAACATAATATCGGGACGAGAAGCAGTAAGATAAAGGAGTGAACCAATCATACCTCTATACCGTTTTACATCTACTTCCTTACCGTCTTCATCTTTGTTCGAGTTGGTACACGTAGGCATGAGGGTGTCTATGGCCTTAGCTTTTGCCATGTCAAATATCTTGATAAGGTCCAAACAGTACTTTGTCTGGCTCACGAAAGTTCCTTCTTTGAGCTGTTTAATTTGCAGACCTAGAAAGTATGTGAGCTCCCCCATCATACTCATCTCGAATTCGCCCTGCATAAGGTCAGAAAACTCTCTCACAAGATTCATGTTAGTAGATCCAAATATGATATCATCTACATAAATTTGCACTAATATTAAGTGCTTTCCTTGACGTTTAATGAAGAGGGTTGTGTCAACCTTTCCTCTTGAGTATTTTTGATCGAGTAAGAATTTGCTTAGTCTCTCATACCAAGCTCTAGGAGCTTGTTTGAGGCCATACAAAGCTCTTTTTAGTTTATAAACATGATCAGGATACTCATGGGATTCGAAACCCGGAGGTTGTGCGACATAAACCTCTTCATTTATGTGACCGTTAAGGAACGCACTCTTGACATCCATTTGGAATAGCTTAAAGTCTTTCGCACAAGCGAAAGCAAGGAGAAGGCGTATAGCCTCGAGTCGGGCAACCGGCGCATAGGTTTCCTCATAGTCGATGCCTTCCTCTTGGTTATACCCTTGCGCGACTAAACGCGCCTTATTACGGGTTATTACCCCGTTTTCGTCCAGCTTGTTCCTAAACACCCATCGGGTGCCGATTACTCGATGATCTCGCGGAGGAGGGACAAGGTCCCAAACCTCATTTCTGGTGAACTGATTAAGTTCCTCCTGCATTGATAAAAACCAGTGTTCATCGAGTAGGGCTTCTTTAGGGTTTTTAGGTTCCATCTGTGAAACGAAAGCGAAGTGATAACAGAAGTTACTTAGTTTAGATCGAGTTGTTACACCCTTTGAGATGTCCCCGAGAATGTTGTCGATTGGATGGTCTTTGGAAGACTTCCAAGCTTGAGGAAGATCATCGTTTGAAGGCGGATGAACTACCTCGGTTTCCTCATGGTGTACATCTTTGTCCTCCTCAATTTTGACTATGTCGGGTTGATCAATCCCCGGCTCGCCACCTTTGAGTATGTCTTCGGTAGATGTACCTGCACCGTGAAAAACACTACCCTTTCCGACGTTTCTCGGATTGGATTCATCAAAAGTGACATGTACAGACTCTTCTACAGTAAGTAATCGTTTGTTGTATATTCTATATGCTTTGCTAGATTGAGAGTATCCGAGGAAGATACCTTCGTCGGCCTTGGAATCGAATTTCCCTAAGTTTTCCTTTCCATTGTTCAATACAAAACATTTGCAACCAAAGACATGTAAGTGAGAAACATTTGGCTTTCGCCCTTTTAAAAGTTCATACGGTGTTTTGTTTAGAATGGGGCGAATGAGCACCCTATTCAGAACGTAACAAGCCGTACTAATGGCGTCAGCCCAAAAATATTTCGGTAAGCCACTTTCATTGATCATTGTTCTTCCCAATTCTTCCAAAATTCGATTTTTACGCTCCACAACCCCATTTTGTTGAGGAGTACGTGGAGCGGAGAAGTTATGATCAATGCCATGGTTACCGCAATATTCTTCAAATAAGTGATTTTCAAACTCACCTCCATGATCGCTTCTAATTGCAACAATGTTTGTATTTAGTTTATTTTGGGAAAGCTTAGCAAATCGTTCAAAGGCGGCGAATGTGTCACTCTTACTTACTAAGAAAATAGTCCAACAAAATCGAGAAAAGTCGTCCACTATTACGAAACCGTAATAGTTTCCTCCTAGACTTTTAATCCTAGATGGCCCAAATAAATCCATATGGAGAAGCTCGAGAGGTCTCGTTGTTGAAACGATATTTTTGGATTTAAAAGAGATCCTCGTTTGCTTCCCCTTTTGACAAGCATCACAAAGGTGATCCTTGGTGAACTTAATTTTGGGGAGACCTAGGACTAGATCTTTTGAGACTACTTTGTTAAGTAAGTCAAAGTTAACATGTGCTAAACGCCTATGCCATAACCATGAATCTTCACTCATTTTTACAAGGCATTTATCACTTGTTAACGATACTTCATTTAAGTCAAGCATATAGACATTGTTCACACGAAGACCATTAAACATGCTCTTCTTATCATCATTATGTACAATTTTGCAACAATCTTTTGAAAACGATACATTGTATCCTTTGTCACATAATTGACTGATGCTAAGTAGATTGTGTTTAAGACCTTCGACAAGCAAAACATCAGAAATAGTAGTAGAGGGGGGATTACCTACACTACCTTTCCCAAGTATTGCTCCACGGTTGTTGTCACCATAAGTTACATATCCCTTCTTCTTAGCCACAAAGTCAATGAAGAGAGATATGTCACCTGACATGTGCCTTGAGCATCCGTTGTCGAGAACCCATCTTCTCTCGGTAGTCTCGAGGCATTGTACCTGTGACAAGATAATTAACAAGAGAAGGTACCCAATTGCTTATTGGGTCCTGAGTGGTGAGGAACGAAATGGTTGCATTTGGGCATCCATTGATAAATGCCTTTAGGAACTAAAAACCTCCTAAATCTACATTTAGCAATGGAATGGCCTTTCTTGCAACAATAGAGACAAGAGAAATTTACATTTGGATTGCTTTTGCTATCTTCATCCTTTATAACATATTTATATTTTTGATATGGATTAACCATACTTTTTCGAAAATTTGATTTGTCGATAGCAAAAGTAATCTTGGGCTCAAGAGCCTTGTCAAGTTTGGCTTTTAGGTTTCTTACTTCACCTTGCCAAATGTAACAAGTATCACACCCAAAGTTCATCATTCTACTTTTAAGGTCCTCATAACTTGTTTTTGTGCTTTCCACTATAGAAGCTTTAAGTGCCTCAAGTTTCCGTTCGGATTCTTGAATTTTATGTT
Source organism: Lathyrus oleraceus (assembly GCF_024323335.1). Lineage (NCBI taxonomy): Eukaryota > Viridiplantae > Streptophyta > Magnoliopsida > Fabales > Fabaceae > Lathyrus > Lathyrus oleraceus. The sequence continues at coordinate 54,748,224 of NC_066583.1, forward strand.
CCAAATGAGAAAAAAATTTCTTATTTGAGGCAAGCCTTTTAAAGGCCTCTTTCGCTTCATAGTGTAAAGTATCAAAAGCAGTTTGCAATTCATGATGAGACATACTAGATGATTTTTCATATTTAGCATGTCGTACCTGTTTCTTTTTGTTCTTTTGATGAGCAGAAAGACATAGATTTGCATTTTCATCTTCATCACTAGAACTTTCATCATCGGAGGAGTCGCTATCGCTTTCCCAAGCTATGTATGCTCTCCTTGGCTTTGATGGTTTCTTGTGTGATTTGTATGAATCTTTTTCTTTTGTCTTTTTGTTCATCGGACAGTCCGGTTTGTAGTGACCCGGCTTTCCACACTTATAGCACGACCCTCTAGTTGTTTTTCCTTTTGAGTCATCATTTTTAGAGAACCTAGATTGCTTCCGAAAGTTTACCAAGTTCTTCTCGGAATGTTGGATGCCGTTCTTTCTCACGTAACGATTGTAGCGTTTGACGAACATCCCCATATCTTCACTCTTGTCCTCTTCTTCTTCGTCACTCGATGAATAATCACTTTGCTCTTTTGATTGAGACTTTGAGGAGGAAGTCTTTAGAGCTATTGATTTCTTTTCACTCACCTTTGCTTTGTCTTTCTTGTCTTTCTTTTCGTGTTGTTCCAGGCTTAAGAGAACTTGTTCGTGCTCTTGTAGTTTACCGAACAATGTTTTCAAGTCCAAAGTGGTAAGATCATTTGCCTCTTTGATGGCGGTCACTTTCGGCTGCCATTCCCTGTTAAGACATCTTAAGATCTTATTAGTAGCAATATCATTGGAAACAGGCCTACCAAGTGAATGTAATCGATTGATGAGATGAGTGAATCTCTTTTGCATGTCAGCAATGGTTTCCCCTTGCTCCATGAAGAAGAGATCAAACTCTTGTGTTAGTGTATTGATTCTAGCCAATTTAACATCATTCGTCCCCTCATGGGCAATTTGTAGTGAATCCCACATAGCCTTAGCAGTAGGACAATGGGATACACGATAGTATTCATCTACGCCTAATGAGGAGATTAGGATATTTTTGGCTTTCCAATCATAATTGTATTTCTTTTCATCATCATCGGTCCATTGTGCTTCGGGCTTAGGCACCACTTCGTTGTTCTCATTGGTCATGGTTATTTGAATTGGACCATTGAGAATAACATTCCATATTTTTATATCTATGGAATTTATGTGCACCCGCATACAGTCTTTCCAATAACTATAATTTTCACCATTGAACACGGGAGCTCTATTGTAAGCCCCTTTAGGTTCGTTAGCCATTTTCTATCAACGTTGTATTTTGAAGCACGGAGTGAACCGGAGCTCCTGATACCACTTGTTAGACTATGGCACGGATCTAGAAGGGGGGGTTGAATAGATCCCAATTAAAAACTTGAGTCGGCGCTACCAATTTAAAAGAAAATTGGTTTTAAAAATTGTTTTAAGTGCGGAAGCAGCCGAGGAAAATTTTAGTCTAAAACGAACCGTTATTGGAAAACCGGATATGCGTTAAGCTAATGGATTAGAGATAAAATGAAATACAAATCACTACACTATTTGCACACTCAATTGATATTTTTCACTAACTAGTAATCCTAGTTCCAATGATCCAAAATACCAAATTTAAACTGAAAGCAAACTTAAGACAACTTTGGCTTAAGCAAATTTACAAACACTTGGTGTGCATACACTCCAAGAGATATTTAATTTGAGTAAGTAATTCAAGTTTATCTAGTACAATATACTATTGTACTGTGTATTCAAACAGAAGTTTTAATCTCTTACTCAACTTATATCAACGTTTGGTAAAATTGCTTAAACTAAAATCACTTAATTTTTAAGCTGAAAAGCACTTATGCAGAAAATTAAAGAAGACAGAGATTTGATGAGGCAGTTCCCCCGCCGTCCTCGCTTCGGGGTACCTCTGCCCTCAATTCTAAAAATAGAATTGAGATGATTAATTAGATATCACCTGTGAAATTTAATCGTTTATACAAGGATTGCAAAGCATGTAAACAACAGAACTTCCAATGTGTTGAATGATGCTTCCTATCCTTGCTCCTTGATTCAAGATGAATCAAGACCTTCGATCGTTGTTGCTAGACCTCTGATTCCAGCCCCTTTATTGAAGAATCTTCCGTTCTTCAAACCCTCGGCCCGACTGATCTTAAGCACAACGAGTGGAACCCGAATCCTTCACTTCAATGTCACCGAATCCGCTACTAGACTGATGAAGACTTCCTCTTCTCAATCACCTTCGCTCGGCTGAATGTTGATGAAGCGATTCGTCCAAAAACCCCCAAACACAAACCCGTATTGGAGGATAAAACCCTAATGGTTTTATTCAAGAAAGAACCTGCCACAAGCTTCAACTCGAACCGGATTCTTCGATCACAGCTTCGAACCTTATCACCTTTAATCGATCACGAACCACATCAAAAGTAATTGTGTGCAATTGATGTGTTGTGAAATGTTGAAGATGAAGATGATGAGTCTTGGACACCTTTTTCACTCTTTCTTGTTTCCTTGAACACTTGAACTCAAATTGACAAATGTTAGTTAATAAAAGTGTTTTGACTTCTATATATAGTAACTGACAAACCAACCAAAATTAACAGACTTTCAAACAGTGGAAAGAACTCAGAAAAATGAGTCTACGCACGAGCGGTCGACCATAGGTCGGCGTGCGCTGAGCCGTGAGAGATGCGCCGACCCCTATGGTCGACCCATGGTTCCATGCGCTGACCCAGGATAGCATCATTGTGCCATGCGCTGACCTCTGGTCGACTCAAGAGATTTATGCGCTAACCAGTGAGTTATGCGCCGACCCTATGGTCGACGCACAGAAGCATGCGCTGACCAATCTCCAGTTTAGCTGAGTTTTGCGCTGACCCGTGAGCTTTGAGCTGACCCCTATGGTCGACTCAAGGCCTTCAAATCTGCATAAATCTGTGTTTTGTGATTTTCATGCATTTCGTCATGATCACACTTTGTCCACATATGTTTTTAATCATTATAATAGGTTTAGACAAACGTAGAAAGGATATGATGGGTAATGTGTTGCATTTGTTTGTAGACGTGCATGATGGTCTTTTGTCATCATCGAAACTTGCGATCGTATGTGTTCTGACTCTTTGTCTTTACATACTCCCCCTTTTTGATGATGACAACCTGTATAAATCAACGTGACAAACAGCATGCGGTATTGACACATTTTGCACACTCCCCCTTTCTTTTGTAATCTAAGGCTATCTGCAGAGAGCGACTGTTAGTTGTGGGCATTTTTGGCTGCCTGCTTTGTGCACCTTTTTCTCCCCCTTTGACAACATCAAAAAGAGAGACAGAGTGATTTTTCAAGATAACAAGGAAATTTCACAGGAAATAACATAAACAGATAATAATAACACACCAATGTCATTTCTGAGCAATAGTCATTGATTAAGAACAAGTAAAACATAGAAATACATTCAAAATAACAATCAAACTACAAAGTGCATGTGAATGTCTATGTCCTAGTGGCGGTGTCCTGGATGATAACAAATGCCCGGGTTTTTGTAAGGGTCAGCCAGAGATGATAAGTTCATGGCCGGAGTGTCTTGAGGAAGAAGATGATCCCATGGCCGTTAGATTGCTTTGACTTTTCTTTTGATCCGAAGGCCCACATTTTTTCTGATTTTCGTTTTTATTTATTTTATTTAGTCACTTAAGTGACTTGTGTGACCAATTGACATTGTTGCATATATGTCACATGCCATGTACATATTTCACCCCGTTTTATTTTATTTTTTAAAAATAGCAAAAATACTTAAAAAATTCTAAAATTTTTTGTGAGTGATCCCTGATGAGTCCTTGATTTTTTTGATACCATTGACCAATTTTTTCATGACACGTGAAATTTAATATGAATTTCTCATTCATTTATGTGCATTTTTTACCATTTGCATTCAAACCTTCATGAAATCCCATATTTTAATCATTCTGACCCAAGCTTTTGCACGCACCATCCTCATACATGATACTAAGATATGGTAACTGGTTTGATTATTTTCTATGTCATTTTGCTAAGGTTTGACACATGAATTTAAAATGTTGCATTTTAGGACATGTTTATGCATTCTCAATTTCTCGATTTTTGTTTTCATATTAAATGAATCTGGATGCTCCTGATTTTTTGCATGATGTTTATACATGCTTAGTGGAACCTTGTTTTAAATGAAGGAGAATTGCGGTCCAAAACGCAGCGGAAATTAAAATTTTCTCCTTTAGAGATCCTTACGAATGGTCATGATCAGTGATAGAATATTTACCTCTTGTGACGATTGAAACCTTTGGTGCAGATCTCTTGTGACGATCAAAACCTTTGATGCAGATCCATGAAGCGATCACGAACGTTGAAGGATGACAACGTCTCTACTCAGTCCACACGAACGAGTTCCTTCAATCTCAGTGCTAGCTGGTACGAATGAAGGCTTTGAGTGAGAGAAAACGAAAATAATGCAACCGCTATGAATGCTTCTGCACAAGGGTTCTATTTATAGAACCACTTGTGTGGGCTTCAAGCTAAAAAGCCCACTTAAGTGTATTTTGGCCCATATCTTATAATATGCCCAAAATCACTTAAGCCCATGGTACCTTACCATATTTCGTATTCTACTCAAGTACACCGTACCTTACGATGTTCTATAATTCACTTAAGGGCACCGTACCTTACGGTATTCCTTAGTTACTCTATCTCTCATCAATCCGTCCTTTGTGTGTGACCCTGTAGGTTCTCGCGGCATTGGCAATTATATTAAATCATATATTTAACATAATAAACAGTGAGCGGTATCTAGCAACACATCACTGCTACCCAAGACACGAAAATGTCAAGTGATCTGACAATTCCTTCTGTGATAATACTTATGTGTATAATTACCCTTTTGCCCTTATGTCTATATTGAACACAAGGCATAGACCGTGTCATCCTTGTCCAGTTCAATATTGGGCCCATAGATATTTATCCTGTTATGCAGGATGGGCAAATTCCATCTAGGTCACTCATGTCCCTCGGCATGCTTCGTGGAGTACCCATCAACTGTCTTTATGGTTATCCAGTTACGGACAACGTTGGATCAGCAATAAAGCACTCGACTCTACATCTAGGGTCCATAGTGGTTTCAGGTCGAAGAGTGGAATACACTATTATCACCATGAGAATAACTTATGACACTTTGCATAACTTTCTATATAGTATTCTCATAGCGGGTCAATCTGGTATAAATATTACTCCTAATATTCATACCTATGTTTAAGACTTGATAACTCTTTATCCATGATCCATGAGATGTGATCATCAGTTTACAAACATAATAGTCTTAATGCTTTAATGTTATCCCACTTCACACTAAAGCTCGACTACGGATACTTTAAGAATAGTGTCCTTATGTTTAATGTGTTCTCATGATTAAGTCACACTTAATACATTAAACGGACTATCTATTCCAGGGACTTTATTAATCAACCATAATAAAGAAAATGCCTTTTATTATTAATAAATAATTCGATACAAGTACCAAAAAGTATTGGCCTCTAGGGCTTACACCAACAATCTCCCACTAGCACTAGAGCCAATCAGGCATACCCCGTATGCCCATTGATCTAGTATGGCCATCATGCTTCTGCTGCGCAAGAGACTTTGTCAGTGGGTCAGCTATATTGTCAAGTGTAGGTACTTTACATATTTTCACATCTCCTCTATCTCAAATGAGATGATAACGCCTAAGTATGTGTTTGGATCGTTGGTGAGATCTAGGCTCCTTAGCTTCTGCGATAGCACCATTGTTATCATAATAGAGACCAATGGGATCCACAATGCTAGGGACTATGCCAAGTTCACTAATGAACTTTTGATCCAAACAGCTTCCTTTGCTGCACTTGAGGCAGCAATATACTCGGCCTCGGTTGTAGAATCAACAACTGTATCTTGCTTTGAACTTTTCAAGCTCACAGCGCCACCATTTCAGCAAAACATATAACCATTGGAATCATTCATATTAAAGCGTCTCAGCACCTTGTCTATGTACTCTGACTTAGGCCAAGCATTTTATGATCTATCTCTATAGATTCTGATTCCTAATATATAGGCTGCTTCACCTAGGTCCTTCGTAGAAAAGCATCTCCCCAACCAAGACTTTACTTGTCGCAGGGTAGGGACATCGTTTCCAATGAGTAATATGTCATCTACATATAATACCAGGAATACGATCATGCTCCCACTAACCTTCTTGTAGACACAAGGCTCATCTTCTTTCTTGATGAATCCATATTGTTTTACTGTTTCATCAAAACGAAGATTCCATGAGTAGGTCACAGGCTCATCTTGATCCATGAGTAATACATCACCTTGATACATATATCTCAGGTAGGTGACGTATCCTGCCTGACCTACGCTGGTCTTGTTCTACTTGAGCAGGTTGCTCTTACACAACTACTTGTGTTTCCTGCTCCAATTCCTCCATAGGTGTGTCGATGCTTTGTGATTCTTGAATTTCTTCAAGCTCTACTTTCCTCCCACTAGTTCCTTTGGAAATAAAATTATTTTCTAGGAAAACTCCAGTTTGAGCGACAAACACTTTGCCCTCAGAAGGATTGTAGAAGTAATACCCTCTTGTTTCTTTAGGATACCCCACAAATAAGCATTTGTCAGATTTGGGCTCAAGCTTAGTTGAAATTTGTCGTTTCACATAAACCTCGCAACCCCAAATCTTTATGTAAGACATATGTGGTTTCTTACCACTCCATATCTCATATGGTGTCTTCTCAACCTTTTTGGATGGAACACGGTTAAGTGTGTAAGCTGCTGTCAATAGTGCATGTCCCCAAAAGGAGTTTGGAAGATCGACGTGACTCATCATGGATCGGACCATGTCTAACAGGGTTCGATTTCTTCTCTCAGATACACCATTCCATTGGGGTGTTCCAGGAGGAGTAAGTTGGGATAGGATCCCACACTCTTTCAGATGGTCATCAAACTCTAGGCTTAAATATTCACCACCTCGATCTGATCGAAGAGTTTTAATATTCTTACCTAGTTGGTTTGAACTCGTTAGGTTTCACCCTTTTAGTATTAATGTTATTAATAGGCATTTCGAGATCAAGGACATACAGTCCATTGCTCATTTGTGCAGTAGCATAGAATATATCATTCAAATAAATTGAGCAACAATTGTTCTTTATTATAAATGAAAAACCAAACTTGTCCAAACAAGAAATGGAAATAATATTCCTGCTAATTGCAGGTACATAATAACAGTTCTCTAACTGAATTATAAAACCACTAGGTAAAGTCAATACATAAGATCCTACGGCTAAAGTAGCAACCTTTGCTCCATTGCCAACTCGTAGGTCAACTTCACCTTTTGCCAAATCTCTACTCCTTTTCAGCCCCTGCACATTTGTACAAATGTGAGAACCGCATCCAGTATCTAATACCCATGATGCAGAAGTAGATAAATTTATTTAATAACAAAAATACCTGAAGTTGAAGTCTCTACTCCATTCTTCTTATCTTCCAGGTACTTTGGGCAGTTCCTCTTCCAGTGTCCGGTCTTACCGCAGTGGAAGCAGGTGCCTTCTTTTGCTATGCCTCCACTAGGCTTCAAAGCAGCAACAGTGGGTCTGGGTTTGGCAACTTCCTTGCCTTTCCCTTTATCACCCTGCTTAGTGGGCCTTTTGTTCTGTCTCTTTCCATTTCCGATCACCAGAATGGACTTCCCTTTTGACTTCAGATTCTGCTCGGCAGTTCTTAACATGGCGAGCAGTTCAGGAAGAGATTTGTCCATATCAATCATATTGAAATTTAGGACAAATTGACTGAAACTATCTGGCAACGATTGCAAGATCAAATCAGTCGCAAGTTCCTTTTTGAGGGGAAAACCCAATCTCTCAAGATTTTCCACATACCCAATCATCTTGAGTACATGGGGACCTACAGGGGCTCCCTCAGCTAACTTGCTTTGAAAAAGGGCTTTTGAAACTTCAAACCTCTCATGCCTTGCTTGCTCTTGATAGAGCATCTTCAAGTGTTCGATCATATCGAACGCTGACATGTTCTCATGTTGCTTTTGCAATTCTGAGTTCATGGTAGCCAACATGAGACAAGCAGTTTCATTGGCATCATCGACATGCTTCTTATAAGCATCTTTTTCTGCCTTAGGTGCAGAACTAGGAGGTTCCTCTTCAGGAACAGGTGTCTCCAAGACATACAGCTTTTTATCATGTTTGAGGACAATCCTCAAGTTTCGGTGCCAATCCAGAAAATTTGTCCCAGACAATTTTTGCTTGTCAAGGATTGATCGCAAGATGTTGTTAGAGGTGTTTGCTGTCATGGTTATCTACATAAGGATTAAGAAAATATAAGTATCATTGACATATTTAATTAGGCCTTTAATCAAATATGCTCCCACTATTTTACTCAAAACAAATGACCCTCATCATTTGATTCGGAAAATCCCGTTGGAAGATTTTCTAGTGGGTCGAGATCCATATTTCACTTCGTTCTAAGTCCGCGTAGGCAGATTACACAAAACTAGGTTATTTAGGTAGGAACTTCTTCCAGTTGTATCTCATACAACTCTCGAAAATTTCAGTTGGGTGAATAACTCCTTATTCCAATCCATCATATGGATTATTCCCAACTCTTGCTTCTAAACATATATAATAAAATTATATTTAAGTTTGACTCATTGTTTTAGCAGTTGGATATTACAATTATCCCATCGCACCTTAACTAATACAAAACATGCACCTCGCGTAGGCGAAACCTACATTATTCGATATCAGTCTTGATGAGTGCTAAAACTTGGAAAGCAAACATATATAATATTATTATAATTTGTTTAGTTAAGTTTTACCCATTGTCTTAGCAGTTGGATATTACAATTATCCCATCTCACCTTACTAATATAGAACATGCACCTCGCGTAGGCGAAACCTACATTATCCGATACTAGTCTTGATGAGTGCTAAGACTTGGAAAGCATAAACTTAATATTTTAGTTTGAGGGAATTGCAATTGTTCTGATCTCACCGGCTTATTTATCATATAAATCGTCTCTCACATGCATCAACATATATTCACATGCATCAACATACATACACATGCATCAACATACATAATGAAACAGTTATGGCCCCTAGCGCAATTGTTCTCCCAAGCCAATGAGAGAACCTAAGTTCACCTAATAACGATCTAAGCTTCTCCAAGCAAGATCTTCAAGGTTGTCCTCCTTTGATATTGAATTCTTCTCTAACTTCATATCATTATCCTCCTTTGATATTGAATTCTTCTCTTTCTCCTTTGATATTGAATTCTTCTCTTTCTTCATATCATTACATTACAAAAGAAACTCGTTTTACATACGAGGGATTGAGATGAGAAAAGAAGTTACACTAAGAGTAAAAGGAGGGGCACGACACGCAGGTCGTATTTAAAAACCCAAAACAAAATAAAGGACAACTAAGGCCATAACTGATCACCACAAGGCAATAATAACAAACACATTATTATTATTATTATTAATTTTTAATTCCTTTAATTCATTTGAAATGGACATTGTTTTGCATCAACACAACTCTTGCATAGTCACAAAACTGAAAACCCCAAAAATTCTGACCCCGTGAGTGTGACGACCGTCACAGGCACGTTACGACCGTCACATGCATGTTACGACCGTCACATGCATGTTACGACCGTCACGTGGCCCAGAAACAGAAATGCCTAGCATTTTGGATCTGTGAGTGTGACGACCGTCACAAGGCATGTGACGACCGTCACGTCCTTGTTACGACCGTCATGGGCTTGTTACGACCGTCACACATCCAGCTTGTTACGCTTGTTACGCTCGTCACGAGCTTCACGCGGCCAAAATAACAGAACTTTGAAACAGTCTACAGACCTCTTCCAAAAAGCCCTAAATTCACAACTCCTTGACGGCACAACCCTTGCGCCGTCACCAACCCTAATGCGTCAATTTCAGACTGTCAAACACACCTCGATTGTTGATTCAGTATGATTGATCAACAGGTCATTGCTTCACCATACTAATGTCGGATTCCGAAGCAAATGACCATTGATCGCTCAAAGGAAAACAATCATTTAGTGTTTGAATGAACGAAACAGAAACAGTATATCACATATACCGTACTTTGCATTAGGATTACTTATATCATATATAAGCTGATCGCTCTCAATTGCGTAACCTATGGACGATCGATGTATTGCTGCTTCACCATACTAATGTCGGTACCGAAGCATAGTCAACATCAATCATCCAACTCGTACACTCATGATGCCAAATTTAATTACCCGTTTAATTAATTGATTCATTCTGTCTTTTAATCATATTAATACAGAAATTAAACAGCTATCCGATTCATGGTTTCGTAAGTGGCTCTGATACCACTGAAGGAGAATTGCGGTCCAAAACGCAGCGGAAATTAAAATTTTCTCCTTTAGAGATCCTTACGAATGGTCATGATCAGTGATAGAATATTTACCTCTTGTGACGATTGAAACCTTTGGTGCAGATCTCTTGTGACGATCAAAACCTTTGATGCAGATCCACGAAGCGATCACGAACGTTGAACGATGACAACGTCTCTACTCAGTCCACACGAACGGGTTCCTTCAATCTCAGTGCTAGCTGGTACGAATGAAGGCTTTGAGTGAGAGAAAATGAAAATAATGCAACCGCTATGAATGCTTCTGCACAAGGGTTCTATTTATAGAACCACTTGTGTGGGCTTCAAGCTAAAAAGCCCACTTAAGTGTATTTTGGCCCATATCTTATAATATGCCCAAAATCACTTAAGCCCATGGTACCTTACCATATTTCATATTCTACTCAAGTACACCGTACCTTACGATGTTCTATAATTCACTTAAGGGCACCGTACCTTACGGTATTCCTTAGTTACTCTATCTCTCATCAATCCGTCCTTTGTGTGTGACCCTGTAGGTTCTCGCGGCATTGGCAATTATATTAAATCATATATTTAACATAATAAACAGTGAGCGGTATCTAGCAACACATCACTGCTACCCAAGACACGAAAATGTCAAGTGATCTGACAATTCCTTCTGTGATAATACTTATGTGTATAATTACCCTTTTGCCCTTATGTCTATATTGAACACAAGGCATAGACCGTGTCATCCTTGTCCAGTTCAATATTGGGCCCATAGACATTTATCCTGTTATGCAGGATGGGAAAATTCCATCTAGGTCACTCATGTCCCTCGGCGTGCTTCGTGGAGTACCCATCAACTGTCTTTATGGTTATCCAGTTACGGACAACGTTGGATCAGCAATAAAGCACCCGACTCTACATCTAGGGTCCATAGTGGTTTCAGGTCGAAGAGTGGAATACACTATTATCACCATGAGAATAACTTATGACACTTTGCGTAAATTTCTATATAGTATTCTCATAGCGGGTCAATCCGGTATAAATATTACTCCTAATATTCATACCTATGTTTAAGACTTGATAACTCTTTATCCATGATCCATGAGATGTGATCATCAGTCTACAAACATAATAGTCTTAATTCTTTAATGTTATCCCACTTCACACTAAAGCTCGACTACAGATACTTTAAGAATAGTGTCCTTATGTTTAATGTGTTCTCATGATTAAGTCACACTTAATACATTAAACGGACTATCTATTCCAGGGACTTTATTAATCAACCATAATAAAGAAAATGCCTTTTATTATTAATAAATAATTCGATACAAGTACCAAAAAATATTGGCCTCTAGGGCTTACACCAACATTAAATTCCCATGAATTTAGGATGCTTTTTCAGTTTGATTTGGATTTTTGAAGTTGATGTTTGCATTTAAGTCCCTATTTTGACGCTTGCTTAGCATGAGGCACTTGTGCCATTTCCTTTGAGTGTTGAAACCAATCCTTTTGCACATATTTTAGTATGTATGTCAGGTCTTGATGTGTGGAACCTTGCCCTCTGACTTTGAGTTTTGATACCCTTTTGATGCATTTGTTTGACAAGAGGTTTAGGCCTCCTATCCTTGGTTGTTTTTGCGAACTTTTGTGAACTTTAATAGCATGATTCATGTGGTTACACTTTGATTCTGGTTTGGTGCCTTTGCACATGTGTTCTCCCCTATTCTATGATGCTTCTATCAAGTCTTTGTGCATTTATTCATAATGAGCTCCTTTTTGCATTCATTTGAGCATGAAAGACGCATTAGAGTTTCATGATATACTTTGTTTGATTTTGGTCCAAAAGTGATTCTATGCTTATGATATGAACTTGGAGGTTTGCATATTTATTACATAGCTCATTTGACATGCTTATGATGTGCATACCTTGCTGCCATGTTCATTTCATCTTGACACATAATTGCATGAACTTGTCTATAATGCTTTTGTCGCATTTTAAGGTGCTTTGGACATGATTGACTTCCACTTTGCTAAGTTGGATTTTTAAATGACTTTTGATTGATATTTTAGGAGTCATTTGGTTCTGTTTGTGTGCTTGATTGTCTAATCCTTGACCCTTGCCTCATGCCTTTACCTTTTATGACTCATTGTTGAAGTTGAAGCACTTTGAACTTGTATGTTGACTTGTTTGACTTTGATGCGTCTTTGGATGTTTAATGCTTTTGCTTTGATCTTGTTGAGTTGAGTTCTTGACACACTTATTGAATTGATGTCACTTCTGACTTGTTGCTATTGTATCCTCCTTTCATCATTCATGCTTTGTTATGACATGCTTTCTATTGCATCTGTGCACTGTTTACCTGACACTGTTGTTGCTATGATTCTTTTGTTTGGTGCAACTCTTGATTGCACCCCATCTTGTTATTCTAACCTGTTTGTTGAGTTTTTGTGAGGGCTCACATGACTCTTGAAAAGATAGCTTGCTTGGTATTCCACTTTATTTGTGGGATACCGTTTGGAGATTTATTCTGATTGCTTTGGTGACTTGCTTTCTTTGATGGTGCTAGCTTGAGAGATCTCTGGGTTTCTTGCTTCTTTAGTTGTTGTTACTTCGGATCTTTATCCGTGTGGTAGATCTCTTGATCCCTTTTACATCTTTCCAGCATTTTACCGCTTTCTTAGCTGGAAGACCTCGATAGGAGGCAATGTTTTTGTGTGTTCACTTTTGTGCTCAAAGACCTCCAAGAGGAGGCACCAGTGCTAAAGACCTCCATGAAGAGGCAATTGACGGATAAAAGGGATTAGTAGTCAATCCCCCGTTATTCAGTGTGTCGTTCTTTATGCTCGCATTACATGTCGATGCTTCAGAACAAAAGCCCAAGATCTTTTGTCCAGTCAGTCAGTGGAGAGGGTTCCATCTTTCTGAACCCCCACGCTTTGTCATGAGCTCACCTATCCAGGGTTAAGAGCTATGATGTCTTATCCTCATCACCCTTTTGATATGCTCACCCTGACATTCAATGTCAGTGGTTAAGAGCCCATTTCATTACCTTTCCATGGCTTGTTTGTCGAGGTTGATATGACCCCTATTGACTAAAGCCCTACCCATGTATGCTTGAGCCCCTTTGTTAGTGCGTTTACTTTATGCTATATGTTTTTTTGTGTGGTGTGATCGTCTCCCCATAGGACTACTAGGCTTCGTATAGTCTCTCGTTTGCATGTCAATTAAGGTAGCACAGTTCCTTCGTCTAGGATTTCCTTTCTTGCATGAGCATTCCTAAAACACAAACAAACTCTTTGATTTTCTTTTCTTAAGAACACGTTAACTCCTTCTACTACAGGTGAGTAAGTCTCCAAAGGTCGAGCATCCGGTAGATTGCATAGTAACGTCGTTCATCTAAAAAACACAAAACAAACAAAAATAGGTTAGCCGAGCTACGGTGCTCTGATTCTCAATCCTTCTTGAGATACGTATGCAGCAGGGTAGGGCCTGTGCGAGCAATAACTTTTCTTTTCCCTACTTTGATTTTCTCTATTTCGCATCGCATATAGGACTTTTCATACACACACTTTAGACATAAATAGCAAGCGTGGATCCTGTGGAGTACCACAAACGTGAAGGGGTGCGATAACCTTCCCTTCACGTAACCGGCCCCCTTACTCAGTTTTATTTGGTTTGAGACTTTGTTTTATCCGTTCCCTCTTGGTTATGCAGTACTACCTTTCCCTCCTCTTGGGATAAAAGTACATAGCTGGCGACTCTACTCTTTTTCCGCGCCACTCTTTTTCGCGTTTGTACTTGGATTCGGGAAATCCGGGGAGCAACAAAATCAAAGAAGTAAATTACCTTTTGCCGTACCTCAGAAAAGAGAACATGACCTAGCGAAACGCAATCGCACGCTCGCAATAATGGACTGAACAGAGTCGCCACCGAACTTTATTTATTCCTAAAAAGGAAAGGGGAAATATCGACAAAACCCAAGAAAGAACGACAATGATTATGGTCGTCGCAACCAAATCAGGGTTCGGGAGTCGATTACGCAAGGGGAAGGTATTAACACCCCTCATGTCCGTTGTACTCAACGGGAACCGTTAGGTTAGTTGTGTGCATCAGTGTTAGTTTGAAAGGTTAGGCTTTCTCAAGTTATTAGGTGGGAAAGGATGAATAAAAGAGAGAAAAATGTTTTTGGATTTTCGACGAAGGACTAAACCTATGTTTTTTTATTAGTGGACCTGACAAGGTTTACAAATCGTGCTCCTACGTATCTCAATAGAGAACTCAAGGCTTACATAGTTCTGGATAGAAAAATGTTTGTTTGTTGGTCGATTTTAGCGAAAGCTACTTTGTGTCAATCGATGAAAACATTGTTGGACTACCCAAAACAAGTGGAGAAACATTTCTTTGCATTGTCTTGAAACAATGTACCTTTCGTTGGAGAAAGGATTTGAGGATCAATCGCACGGCGGCGAGAAAAAAAGTTTGATTGGTTTGGATGTGTTTTGAGTAATGGCGAGAACTTGGATGAGCAAGATATCCATCTCGAATCCTAGCCTCAGGAGTGCGTGGCATCCACCACGTTCCACTTCCATCTAATTTGCAAAAGTATTTAATAAGAATTAAGTGTTTTTGAATTTGATTGAGAAAGGGTTTGACGAAACCGCGTTGATGATTTTGGATGATGGCGAGAGCTAAGATAGGCGAGATATCCATCTCGAATCTTACTCTCAGGAGTGTGTGGCATCCACCACGTTCCATTTCCATCTTTATTGAAAAGTGTTAAATAGGAATTAAGTATTTTTGAGTTTTTATTATGAACATGACTTGACGTTGGATCAAGCATTTGATGAACGATTAAGAAAGATTTGAATGACATGGTTTGAATGAAATGGAATGGAAGAAAGAAATGGACTGATTTGTTTATTGGGAAAGTGCTCGACGTTGGATCGAGTCTTTATTTTCTTGAACTTTTTGAAAAGAAATTGATTTTATTCTTGTGTTAGTCACTAGCTAAACAGTCAAGCAAATAAAAAAAATAAAGCGGTAAAATTATTACACATCCTAGGAGTGGGGGTACATTTTGTCGAATGGGGATTCAAAAAAAATAATAATGAAATAATCAACTCGAACCCAATCAACAAACAAATAAGTACATGAGTGCAGGTGCAAGAGAATGGTCTCATTGTAAGAAAGCCCAAGAGTAAGCTGTGTGAGGTTGACAGCGATGCTTAAAAGTAATCGACTTACAAGGGCGTGTAGATGGGGAAATTACAACTAAATGTCGCAACCGAATGCAAAGAAAACAACCAGCGAGGAAAAAGAATAGAAGAGTCGCCACCGTTCGTTATTTATACCAAAGGAGGGAAAGGAAACGATCAAAGAAAACCTGAAGAGAGGAAAAGATAAGGTCTCGCAACCAAATCTAGGGTTCGGGGGTCGATTATGCGAAGGGAAGGTATTAGCACCCCTACACATTCGTAGTACTCTATGGGATCCACTCTTGTTGTTCTCGTCTAAAGGGTGTAGGTATATCTAAAGTACTATCTGCTAAAAAAAAGGGTCAAAAGAAAATGACTCGCAAGGATATCGCATCCATTGCCTACGTATCTCATCTGAGTATGAGAATCAGAGTCTTCGTAGCTCGGCTACCTATGGGTTAAAGAGTGGTGTTCTCGGTAAGACATCGCGTCTTATTCCTATGTATCTCATCTGGAATGAGAATCAGAGCAAAACGTAGTTCAGCTAACTACGGGAACGAGGGTCTCAATTGCAACTAGGGCAAGAGAAAGGGAAGGTCTCGATCGCAACGAGGGCGAGAGAAAATAATCGCAACAAGGGCGAAAGCCAGCAAGGATTAGTTGTTAGTCGTCAGTCAAAACTCGACAAGACATCGCGTCTCGTGCCTACGTATCTCATCTGAACACGAGAATCAGAGTTTCTGTAGTTCGGCTGACCAAGGGTTAAGGATTGCCATCTGAACATGGACTTACAGAAGAGGACACCAGTTGTGTCAAAGGAAAGTGGGCAATGTGTTCAACGTCCTAGTAGTAGGTGTCGCAGCTCGCTAAATCGAGTCTTAGGAAGTTACCTCTTTGCAATAGAACGGACTAACATGCCACAAGATCGGAGACGCACGGAAGGTCTAAAAGTGGGGAAGCTCCGCCCTAGAGTTGTCATGCAATGTGGACCTATGTGTTAGGATTTATAGATGGGAACATCTACCTAATGTTAGCATGCAAAGAATAAGGGAATTCTACCTATGTTATCATACAGAGGGTTCTACCTAATGGATGCTACCTAAACGGAACAAGAGTCGACGGATCGAGCAAGGGGAGGAGCCACGGATAAGGGTAGATGGCGATGCCTGAGGCAATCGACTTACAGGTAGATGGCGATGCATGAAGCAATCGACTTACAAGAGAAATGGCGATGCCTAAGGCAATCGACTTACAAGAGGATGGATGAATACGTGCTGGTTCTGTTAAGTTTTGAAAATGATTACTCGACGTTGGATCGAGCTTTGGATCTTGTTTTGAAATGATTATCGAATGTTCGTTTTAATTCTTGTATTAACAGATGAATAAAGAAAGAAAGAATAAATATTATACACTTCATGGGAGAGGGGTACATTTGTTATGAATGGGGATGGTTCATGGCAATCAAACAATAATAATATATGCCTCAATCATCATACAAGTAGGCAACAGTTATCAAACAATAAGAATATATGCCTCAATCATCATACAAGTAGGCAACAATTATCAATCAAATCAGATAAGTAAACAATGTATAATCAAATCAAAGAATCAAAGAATGAAATAATGGAGCATTAAACAATGCATGGGAAGTATGAACATGTTAAACAAACAAGCAATGGTAAGCATGGATGAAAGAAACAAGTGTAACATATAACAGATGAATGAGACAGATGAAAATATGTACCAAAAGGGTTCACTGAATAACTTAATCAGGAAATGAGGTAAGGACCAAATAAAATCAAGATGAAAGGCCTCTAATACATGGCATATGAGACGAACAAGGGAGGATCAATAGATCTCTTCAATTGCCATAAGCAATCCCTAAGTCAAACATCGATCATAGAAAAGTCAACTAAAAATTCAATTCAACTTAAAAAATATTAAATAAATAGTAAATTTATCAAGAAAATTATGAAAAATTAAACTAGATAAGGTGGGGTCAGGACATCATCATCCCCCAAAAAGATTTTAAAAATAATGAAAATTGGTAAGTGAATTAATTGAAATAGAACAAAGGTCAAACCAAAGGTCAACCAACCAAAATAATTATCAAATAAATAGCAAATGTGAAATAAAAATTCCAAGAAAAGGTCAGGTTGACCATGGGATAGTGGTCAACCTTCATCCCAAAAATCAAAAGATAAAATTAATTTTAAGACATAAAAATAAAATCAAGAAAAAAAAGTGTGTTAAAATGGACCATTTAGAATAAATAATTAAAGTAAAATATTAATATTAAATAAATACGAAAATAAAAATTAAATAAATTAAATAAGGCATTAAGAGATATGGAAAATATTTTTTGATATTTTTATGAATAAAGAAAATACTTTAAAATAATTAAAAACAAAACAGAAATTAAATGTGAATTAAAAAAAAGGAAATGAAAAGAGAGTGTGTTAGTGCTGATGGGCCATGAAGTGTGGGGTGTCAAAAGCAGATGGCACTGGCCCATGGTCCAAAACGCGCTTAAGCCAGGCGTGACAAAAATGAAATAACATTTTAATTAAAAAATTCATGTAACATGCCATCAATCGGTCAAGGCAACTTAAAACACTAAAAGACAAAACCAGATGGGCGGCCCAGATTAGAACGCACGCGCTGGATCTAATGGTCCTTGAGATGACACGTAGTCATCTTCTTCACTAAACCTGAAACCCTAATGCCATGCACATGCACACGCGAAAAACAGTGAATTTCTTCAATCTTCCACAACAAAATACAACCACCATAGGGCATCAAATGATATGAAACAAAGCCCAGGTTTCAAGTATGAAATGCAAGGTTTATCATGGTATCCTTGTTTGAGTAAAATGATGACTTAAACATGGAGAAATATTGACAATAAGATGTCAATATGGGCACGGCATAACAGAAAATCACAACACAAATCCATAACATCAAGAACACAAGCATATGATTGGCCTTGTAAACAATCATGAAACAAACATAAGCATATGATTAGCATGGCAAACAATAGTGATGATAATGATGAGCATGGTAAGCAAGCATAAGAATGAGGAAAACAATGGCCATGGAGATGAAGTAATGAAGGTTACCTAGTGGAAGCTTGGTCCACTGCCTCTTGATTGTGGAGAGTATGGAAGAATATGATGCTTCCTTCTTGGTGCTTCAAAGCTTTAACTTGAGACCTTGATGAAAACAGATCTCTAATGCTCCTGCCTTGCCTTGCTCGAAAATTCACCAATGCCCCCTTTAGGTTTAGGGTTATTTGTCTCTTAAATATGGTGGCCAAATAATCTTAATGGGCTCAGAATAATTGTTTTGTCCATAAGCAAAATAATACCAAGTGAGGTGTATTAGGAATGGACACATGAGGTTTGTGTTATTTTGGGCCAAACTTAAGTGAGTGAATATCCAAAGCATGGCCAAATGAGGTAACAAAAACGTGGTCTGTGTAATGCAGCATGGCTTGGCAAGCAAGAAATTCATTTCAAAGTGATGACTTTGAGGCCATGTAACTTGATGAGCAAGCTACCAAATGATGAAATAATGCAAACAATAGAAAGATCTCATGGAGTATGTCATCTTTCATGTTGGAGAAATGTTCAAATGGAGCTTTTATCTTGATGGAAAATGGGCTTAAAGTGGATGCAACAATCATGAAAACTTGCCCTAAATGGAAAGTCAACCATTTCCAAATTAAGTAACTTTTCCAATTCCTGATTAAATGATGAATCCATGATCCAACCTTGATCAAATTTCACATGTAGGCTCCTCTAGGCACGGATTTTGAGATTCCACTCTCAAAATGGAAGGAGTTGACTTTTCTGGCCCCACAGTTGACTTTTCCCAAACTGTCTGATTCCCGATTCCAGTGATCAATTGAAGCACTCCTGGCTCAAATAAAGAGCTAATTTTTTGTATGTAGACCCTTATGGACATATGGAGGGCCATGGAAAAGAGTTTCACCCAAAGAATCAGAAATAAACTGATTTTATACCAAACCCTAATTTTAGGGCAAAATGATCAGGAACTGATTGCACTGCTTGCCAATGGATCTTTCTAAGATGATTGTGAGTCTTCCTAGGCCAAGATGCCTCTCTAATCATGACATGGATGAACCCCTCTACTTCCAACCAAACATTTCCTGTTGCAGGTAGCCATGAAACCCTAATTTCTGATTAAATCCAAATGCACACTCTGAGAGCTCGGAATCCTCCATTGATGAACTGAGGACCACAATAAACACCTGGAGCCCCCCTGAGACCCTTGAGACTTGTACACTTAGAGAATGAAGCCCAATTCTCCATCTTGCTTTGTGTGGGCTCCTACTATTAAGGAGTGATCAATCAAAACCTGATTCCCAGTCACTAATGCAGTATGCAATGAATATGACCTAGTATGATGCTAACGAAGTGTGAAACATAATCCCATGATTCCATGAAGAATGAAGGGTAAATTTTGGGGTGTTACAGCTGCCCCTATTCAATCAACTAGAGACCCGAAAGGAAGATAGTAACGGCTTTCGCACTTTCGAGGTATCAAGGGATTGAATACAATAAAAGCCCGAAAATTTACACTGAAGTGAAAAAATGAAGAATAATGCCTGCCAGGATCGGCAAAGAGGTAGTCTTGAAAGAAAGTCGGAAATTAATCTGAGTATCAACAAAGAATCCGTCTGGGACGGTGAGAGTCGGTCTGAACACCGAAAAAAGAATGTTAGCCTGAATACCAAAATAAATGGTAACATAGAAATAACCATGGCCTGAATGCTGCTCATCAATCTGAGTATTGGAAGTGACTTTGATCCGAGCATCGACAAAGAAACTAGATTATCAAACATCGGTCTGAACACCGGGAAACTGGCCTGAGCGCCACTTCGGTCTGAATACCGGAAAACTGGCCTGAATGCCACAAGTTGCATCGACCTGAACGTCGAAAACTTCTTCGATCTGAACATCGGAAGACTGGCCTGAATGCCACTTCGGTCTGAATACCGGAAACTGGCCTGAATGCCACAAGTTGCATCGACCTGAACGTCAGAAACTTCTTCGATCTGAACATTGGAAAACTGGCATGAATGCCACTTCGGTCTGAATACCGGAAACTGGCCTGATTGCCATAAGTTGCATCGACCTGAACGTTGGAAACTTCTTCGATCTGAACATCGGAAAACTGGCCTGAATGCCACTTCGTTCTGAATACCGGAAACTGGCCTGAATGCCATAAGTTGCATCGACCAGAACATCGGAAACTTCTTCGATCTGGACATCGGAAAATTGGCCTGAATGCCACTTCGGTCTGAATACCGGAAACTGACCTGAATTCCATAAGTTGCATCGACCTGAACGTCGGAAACTTCTTCGATCTGGACATCGGAAAATTGGCCTGAATGCCACTTCGGTTTGAATACCGGAAACTGGCCTGAATGCCACTTCGGTTTGAATACTGGAAAATTGGCCTGAATGCCACTTCGGTCTGAATACCGAAAAATTTTCATGCCTGTCAATATCGGCAGAAATAGGGAAAATGATAATTGAGGCGGCGCATGGGCCAACGACCCCTGCTGGGAATAATAAAGAAAAAGTCATGAACAACCTTCAGTCTGAGTACTGGAAACAAACCTTTGGTTTATCACTTGGGATACCGAGAATGTCTTATGCTTTACGTGCATATGTTTGAATTTTTCAATGGCGTAATGCTCCATGAAAATGGAAATGCTACGCGATTTGGGAGGATGCAATGCGATATGATTCTACATGCAGGGATGCGAAATGCTAAGTTAGAGAGAACGTCAAGCCGAGGCAAGGAATTCTGCTGGGGAAAAGATCACAATCTTCCGGACCCTAGCAATGTTGTTGGAGACACACAACCCAATGAATTCTGTGGGGAAATGATCAGCCACACAGTGTTCTGGAAATAACAAAATACCGAGACTCTGACTGGGGAGAGAATGGCACTGAAAGCTTGCTGATGAGGAAAACGACAGTTGTTCTGGCAACCATAATCTGCGAGAGAGACGCCTCAGCAGGGGAAGCAAACACTGATACGATACCGAGATTCTGCTTTAAGGAAAGAGACCATGGATCTAGCGTCGAGATCATCGATCTGGCATCGAACTCATCGATCTGGCATCGAACTCTGAGGAGCAGCTGCTTCTGCTGGGAAGATACAGTCTGACACTGTCAACTCCGTTGGGGATATACAGTCTGGCACTGTCGACTATATTGGGGAGTGTATATTCTGAAACAAAATGCTTGGGAGAGTACAGTAGTGAGAAACTGCTGGGGATTGAAGAATCCAGTGCTTGGACCAACTTTGCAGGGATAAAATACCAAATACCAACTGTTGAAGAAAAACATATGCGATCATCTGCTGGGTACCTTAAGGAAATGCCCCGAGTGTACCTGTTCTGAATAGACGATCCAAAGCACTTAAAATTTACAGCAATTTTAAATGTTTATTAAACATGTACCTGTAAAGTTCTTATGTTTCATGATGCAATGTTTATCAAAAATTCGGACGTCATTTTTGCAAACAAAACAGTAAAATGAAAATGAACAAAGAGATATACTGAATAACATGATTTTATTGATTGAATGACCTCTGGATAGGTATGTACATCAGGAAGCAATCCCTGGAAAGAGGTAATTGCACAAAAGATAAAAACAGAAATTAATCTAATGGCAATGTGAAATGGATTTCTATCGGGTTCCAATTCTGCTATGACTCGCTCGTCTTCAAGATCCTCCAAATGGTCAGCTTTCTGAAAAGGGTGATTGGACTGTTTCCTATCCTTCGAAAGTTTCCAGTTATCGACACGAGATGAGATTCAAAACTACTCAGAACCCAGTCATTCGCTTAATCCCTAACTTTTTCCTGGATCGCCCTTTCGAGTTTTCAATCCACCGGGATACCCATTTTTGCCTAAGTTGCCTTTTCAGGTTTTCAACTTATCGGGTGTACAATCTTTTCATTTTTAATCCCTAACTTTTTCCCGAACCTTTTTCATTTTCTTGGTTCGCCGGGATGCCCATTTTTTCCTGGACTATTCTTTTTATTTTCCAGCGGGTCTATTTTATGCGAAGTATTTTTTAACTGCGTCTGAGTTCACAGGGGAAGTGAAGTCTTCACCATCCATAGTTGCAAGCATTAAGGCTCCACCATCAAAAATCTTGGTCACAATATATTGTCCATCATAGTTAGGAGTCCACTTTCCCCTATGATCTGTCTGAGGAGGAAGGATCCTTTTCAACACCAAATCTCCGACTTGGAAGCATCGAAGACGCACTTTCTGATCAAAGGCTCTCTTCATCCGACTTTGATACAACTGCCCATGACAAATGGCTGCCATTCGCTTCTCTTCGATAAGACTCAACTCATTGAACCTTGTCTGAATCCATTCAGCTTCATCTAACTCGACATCCAGCATGACTCTTAGAGAAGGAATCTCCACTTCAACAGGTAGGACTGCTTCCATACCATACACAAGGGAGTAAGGGGTTGCCCCGATCGATGTACGTACTGAAGTACGGTACCCATGCAAGGCGAAGGGTAGCATCTCATGCCAATCTCTGTACGTAACGACCATCTTCTGCACAATCTTCTTTATATTCTTATTTGCTGCCTCAACAGCACTGTTCATCTTAGGACGATAAGGGGAAGAATTGTGATGCTGAATGTTGAAGTTCTTGCACAACTCCTTCATCATTTTGTTATTGAGGCTAGGATCATTATCAGTAATGATTCTTTCGGGAATCCCATAACGACAAATGATTTCTTTCTTGATGAATCGGGTAACCACATGTCTAGTGATCTTCGCAAATGACGCTGCTTCGACCCACTTGGTGAAATTGTCGATGGCAACAAGGATGAAGCGATGCCCCTTGGAGGCAGTCGGCTCAATCTTTCCAATCATATCAATGCCCCACATAGCAAACAGCCATGGCGAAGACATCACATTCAGAGGATTTGGCGGCACATGCACCTTATTAGCATAAATTTGGCATTTGTGACACTTCCAAGCATATTTGAAACAATCAGATTCCATGGTCATCCAGTAATAACCCGCTCTCAACAATTTCTTAGCCATTGCATGTCCTCCGGCATGAGTATCGAAGGAGCCTTCATGAACTTCCTGCATTAACATGTTCACTTGATTGATCACTAGAGCTGAATCTCCGAAGATGTCCAGAGTCTTGATTCTCAAATCAATGGCTTGCTCAATACCCAAGATACAAGCCTCATACTCAGCTTCATTATTGGTGCACTCGAAATTCAAACGAGCGGTGAAAGGCATGTGGGCACCTTTCGGAGTGGTAATGACAACA
The DNA here is from genome assembly GCF_024323335.1 of Lathyrus oleraceus. Classification (NCBI taxonomy): domain Eukaryota; kingdom Viridiplantae; phylum Streptophyta; class Magnoliopsida; order Fabales; family Fabaceae; genus Lathyrus; species Lathyrus oleraceus. The sequence goes on from NC_066583.1 coordinate 54,772,242, forward strand.
CCAATTCCACTTCATTTGGCATTGACGGCCCCATCAAACATTAAAGTCCACTTTTCATCCGGATCAGGTCCCTCCTCAACAACTGGCTCTTCACAATCTTTCATCTTGAGGAACATGATGTCTTCGTCCGAAAAGTCAAACTTCACCGGCTCATAATCATCAATCGGCTGCTGAGCAAGATAGTCTGACAAAATACTCCCTTTGATGGCTTTCTAGGATGTATACTGGATTTCGTACTCTGTCAGTACCATTTGCCAACGAGCAACCCTTCCGGTGAGAGCTGGCTTCTCAAATATATACTTGACTGGATCCATTTTGGAGATCAGTAAGATTGTGTGAGTCAGCATGTATTGTCTCAATCGCTTAGCAGCCCATGCAAGTGCACAACATGTCTTTTCAAGCATTGAGTATCTCGACTCGCAATCTATGAATTTTTTACTCAGGTAGTAGATGGCATGCTCTTTCCTACTTGTCTCATCATGTTGACTGAGAACACAACCCATGGAATTATCAAGTACTGTCAAATACATAATCAGCGGTCTCCCTGGGACTGTAGGCATAAGGATTGGAGGATCCTGCAAATACTCTTTTATCTTTTCGAAAGCCCTTTGGCAATCATCATTCCACCTGATAGCCTGATCTTTCCTTAACAATTTGAATATTGGCTCACACGTGGCTGTTAGGTGAGAGATGAACCTTGCAATGTAGTTCAACCTCCCTAAGAAATCACGGAATTGTTTTTCTGTTCTTGGCTCAGGCATTTCTTGTATTGCTTTCACTTTGGATGGATCCACCTCAATCCCTTTTTCACTAACAATAAAACCCAACAGTTTTCCAGATCTCACCCCGAAAGTATGCTTGTTCGGATTAAGCCTCAGCTTGAATTTCCTCAAACGCTCAAACAGTTTCTGCAAATTCACCAAATGTTCTTCTTCCGTCTGAGATTTGGCAATCATATCGTCAACATAAACCTCGATTTCATGATGGATCATATCATGAAAAAGAGTTACCATAGCTCGTTGATACGTTGCCCCAGCGTTTTTCAGACCAAACGACATCACCTTGTAGGAGAAGGTGCCCCATGGGGTTATGAAAGTTGTCTTCTCCATGTATTCTGGTGCCATCTTAATTTGATTATAGCCAGAAAAGCCATCCATGAAGGAGAATACCGAGAACTGAGCCGTATTATCCACCAAAACGTCGATGTGAGGTAATGGGAAATCATCTTTAGGACTGGCTCTGTTCAGATCCCGGTAGTCAACACACATTTGTACCTTTCCATCCTTCTTAGGTACGGAACGATATTTGCAACCCATGGCGGATAATTTGTAACTGCTAGAAACCCTGCATCCAACTATTTTTGCACTTCTTCCTTTATCTTGACAGCCATCTCTAGTCTTGTTCTTCTAAGCTTCTGCTTGACCGGAGGACATTCCTCTTTGAGAGGCAAACGGTGTACCACAATGTCTGTGTCAAGCCCTGGCGTGTCTTGATAGGACCAAGCGAAGATGTCAACATACTCTTGCAACAATTCAATCAACCCCTTCTTCATATTATCTTCCAAAGCAGCCTCTATCTTGATTTCTCTCTTGACGTCCTCGGTGCCGAGATTAATCACTTCCATAGACTCTTGATGTGGTTGAATGATCTTTTCCTCCTGTTTTAACAACCTGGCAAGTTCTTCAGGGAGTTCACAGTCTTCATCACCCTCTTCTTCAGCTTGGAAGATTGGATTTTCAAAGTCGAAGCGAGCCATAGCAGAACCGTTATCAATAGGATCCGGTGACGTGCATCTGCATGAGTGATGGTATGTGCTTATGAGTGTGAACAAGAAGTGAAAACTAAACAAAACATTGCCAAATACATTTTTTAGATTTTTGAAAACTGCAAAAATAGAAAGACAGTGAACAAAATATTTGAATGCAAAAAGACGTCCTTTATTTATGATAAAAAAATGCAGGTATTCACATAGATGAGCCCTACAATGAGTCATTATGCCCTGGGCGGAACGTAAGACTTGGATATGCACAAATAAACACAAAAAATTACTCTTCAAGAAGAGTGACTTGAATAATCTCCTCAGAAGACCAATTGCGGAGAACTTCACCCGGAACCCTTGGACGCACCCAGTTGTCAATGTCGCAATCACTATCCTCATCTTCTTTGTTGATTGCAGAGATCTGGCCATACTAGATGATACCAGCGCTGGAGAAAGTAATCGGCCCCCGACGAGTCTGAGGCGTTGAAGTTGTAGAAGTCAACGTTGGCTGGTACTCAATCCCAAACTTATCTTCCTTTACAGGTAAATCCAACAGACGTCCCCAACCGGGAGAAACACCTGAATTTACCAAGGCCTGTGCCTGCTTAAAGGACAAAATAGAGGCACCTGCTTCAACCTCTTCCACTGGAGCTGCATCCTTGACTTGAACTGCCTCAAAGGCCTGACATAGGGTCTCATGAATCTCACCTTCTACCTCTACATACTTGAATGTAGATAGGTGACTGACCAGAATATCCTCCTCACCACAGACAGTGATAATTCTTCCGTTGACCGGGAACTTGATCTTCTGATGCAAGGTCGAGGAGACTGCCTAGACATTGTGGATCCAAGGACGACCCAGCAAGCAGCTATATGAAGGATTGATATCCATCACATAGAAGACGATGTTGAAGGTTTGTGATCCAATCTGAATTGGCAATTCTACTTCTCCGAACACCGACCTCTTAGAACCATCGAAGGCTCTCACCACATAATCGGAAGGCTTCAAAATCAAACCTTCTACATCTAACCTTAACAGGGCTCTCTTGGGTAGCACATTGAGAGAGGAACCTGTATCCACCAGAACATGGGATAACACGGTGTCTTTGCACTCCATCGAAATGTGCGAAGCCTTGTTATGATCGCGTCCAGATGGCGTCAAGTCAGAATCAGTAAAACCTAACTCGTTGCTTGCATGAACATTTGCAACGATCCCTTCTAGTTGGTTCACTGAGATCTCCTGAGGCACATATGCGGCATTAAGGACCTTCAGGAGTGCCTCCCTGTGTGCCTCCGAACATAGCAGGAGTGAGAGAATAGATATCTTAGACGACGTCTGAATCAACTGATCGACTACCTTGTAGTCTCTTTTCCTTATGATTCTCAAAAGCTCGTCCACATCCTTCGTGAAAGCAGGCTCAGAGCCAGCCTATGGTGCAGGGGTACCCTCATTCACAATTTGTTTGTCTTTGGCCTTCGCCGCGGCGTCAGCACTATCAGGTTGGATAACTGGTGGTGAGAACAGTCTACCACTTCTGGTGAATCGCCCGATTCCACCAACATTGTCCACTGCGGGATCTTTTACCTCAACTCCAGGTTCAGACTTCTGATATTGCCTCTCTTCTACTTTCAGTGGCTGCTCTACTCTATGATCGTGCGTGTACACACTCCCCCTGTAATGCCAAGGAATGGCCCTTTCACTGGTGAAAGGTAAAGGACCAGGGGTCGTGATAGTCATAGTGGGTTGATGCGGTCGCACTGGTGGCACCGGTTGCGCTTCTGACATACTGATCTGAATAGTTGGGTAGAAAATTGTGATAGTGGCAACATCACAGTAGTCATACTCAGAAATCTCCTTTATTGAAGTACAAGCATCCGAAACATCGGAATCAAGTTCAACAAATATATCAGAATCAGACACAATGTTTGGAATATTAGCAACAACATCAGAAAAATTAATTACATCATTATGAATTACAGAATCAACAAGAACAACATTTGTAAATTCATCAACGAAAATGGCATCTTCAGACAAGAGAGGATCAGCATCTGTATTCTCAACAACCCCTTCAACAACCCCTTCAACAGAACTTTGGGCAGATAGGTCTTCAGCTTGAAGGACACCATCGTCAAGCAAGGCCTGGATACCCTGCTGCAGCTTTAAACAACCTCCACTCTGTGCACCACAACCCAAACAACCGCTTCCACAACCGGGGAAAACATCTGCCTTTAGCAAGTATTCTTTGATTTCTAACAGGGGAGTCTTCAGCTTCAACACCTCCTTGACTAATTTGACTTCTCTTTCAACCATGTTAACATTTTCTCTACCATGCTGTGACATAGGATTGTTGACAACATTAGGAGCCGGCGCAAAGTTATTGGCCTTTGAGTCAATAAGGTCCTGAACTACGTGCTTAAAAGCTTTGCAGTTCTCAATAGTGTGGCCAGGTGCCCCAGAGTGGAACTCACACCTAGCATTGGCGTCATAACCCACTGGAAGCCTGCCAATAGGAGGAGCCAAAGTGCTAAATTGACAAGTTGCAACTGTTGAAGGTTGGGAAGCAACTGGGCGTACGACATCGGAAGAGTGTCGAAACGCCTATCCATCATCCTCTGTCTCTGTTGATAAGCAGGTCTGTTACCCTGTTGTTGTTGGTATTGGTTTTGTTAACAATGAGGTTGTTGTTGTTGCACTGGTGCTGCAGCCGAAATGGTCACAGCTGCAACATAAGGTTGCTGATGGTAGTTCTGAAAACTGTTCCTCCGGTTACCTCTGCTCTGATAAGAAGACATAACATTTGCATCCCCTTCTCTCCTCTTCTGTCCTCCTAAGAATGGCTTCTTTGACCCCGAAGATGATCCAACCCCATTTTGGATCTTACACGTCTTCAAGTAGTTCCCCACCCTCTCACCGGGAGAGACCACATCAGCAAAATTCGAGGCGTTGCAGCCCACCAGACGCTCCAAATAAGACCCGGGCAATGTGTTCATAAACATGTTGGCCATCTCTTTTTCCAACATCGGAGGCTGAACACGGGAAGCCATCTCTCTCCAGCATTGAGCATACTCTTTGAAGCACTCGTTGCTCTTGAGAGACGGATTCTGGAGTTGAGTTCTCTCAGGTGCCATATCCGTGTTGTATTGATATTGCTTCACAAAGGCCTCAACCAAGTCTCTCCAGCAACGAATATGGGCTCTGTCCAGCCTCATATACCACTCCAAGGATGCCCCAGCTAGGTTGTCCTGGAAGAAGTACATGAGCAGTTTCTCATCATCGGAATATGCAACCATCTTGGGGAAGTAGGCTTGCACATGAGTTTTTGGGCAAGAGTTTCCATTGTACTTGTAAAAAACAGGGACTCTGAATTTTGGTGGAACTCTCACACCTGGGACCAGCCCCAAATTAGCAACATCTATTCCAAGAGCATTCTGCCCTTCCACAGCTTTCAACCTCTCTTCCAGTCTCTGAAACATAGGGTCCATACCATGGCCCATGCCAAAGTCCTCCTGAAGCAGGGGGAACTGATCCTCCTGATCATCATGGATGGGTTGTTGATCAAGGTTGACACGTGGGATCGGGATAGGCCTCGGTCCATTGGGTCCATTAGTCACTCCAGTTGGAGGATCAGCCACAACCTCCGGTTGAGTAGTAGGGGGATTCCTCTGTACCAACAATCTAAGCTCCTGTTGTCCTTGAGCCACTCCTTGGACCACTTCCATGAACTGATTCATGCGAATACTCATCTCAGCGAGCTTTGCTTGTAGACCTTCCATTGCTCTTTATTGATTTCTTCGGGTACCGTATCGGTGAATGCCTGAGTCAGCTATCCTGCTAGTGGAATACCCAACAAAATGAGAACACTGCGGAAGTACCTGTTATGCAAATGCAATGACATGTTTATCAATTCCAAAGGGTATTCTACCCCTTGATTCCAGTCTCTCAATAGATAAACAGTGTAAGAAGATCGAGCCGTGGATAAACTTCGGAGACCAAGATGCAATGAAGAAAAACTGTCATACAAATGAGTTCAAAGAGAAGGGCCTTAGCCAACAGTACATCAAAAGAGGATCTCCACAACAAGCATGTGGATCATCACTACAAAGCAACAAAGAAACACAACAAGTCAAAAGAGGAACAAAAATCAGGAATCAGCCTCTTGTATACAACCCATAAGGACTGCTCCTAACTTCAGCCAGTAGTGCTACCGTGTCAGGATGATCTGGAGATTCTGTCAAACGCCGGATAAGCAAATTCCTCTTGTGAATAATCCCATCCAGTTCTTTGATATGCTCTATGTAATAATCCCCCATCATCCTCCCCGAATACCTCTTCAAGTCTAGATTTCTTCAAACCCGCCAGCACTTTGAGTTCTTCAATCTGTTCTTGAGCCTTGTCGAGTTGATCTGTGATGTAACCATTGGTTGTACGGGCACACAAGAGCTCATTGTTCTTCTCTTTCAGCAGAGTCTTCAACTTCTCCATTTGACTAGTCAATTCGGCCACCATCTCCTCCTCTTTTGCCTTCCGAGAAGCTGAAAATGCATCCCATTGTCCTTGCCACCCAGCTAACTTACCACGGGCATCTGTTAACTACTGCTTGACTCGCCTCAACTCAGAATCGGATGACCCCAAGGCTTTGTCAGTTTTCCTGAAGAGGTTCAACTCCACAGCCAATTTCTTTTCCGCTTCCTCTTGCAATCTAACGGCTTCCCCCTTCTGATATTCTGCCTCATGGCATAGACACATAAAGTCTTGCAACTTCACACTCAAATCTGAGTTTTCATTTTGAAGCTCCTCCATGGTATTCTTCAATTGATCATACTCCTCTCGGCTCACCATTGTTGACTTCTCAGGAGTAGGTGGATACAAAGGTTCTTCAATTGGAAACGATAGACTAAACTCTTCGACTCTTCTCCGAAGCCAATCTTCATATTGAGGATAAGTCCTACAATCCCCCTTTCCAAGCACAGTCCTTCCTCTCTTGATTACCTTGAGCCAAGACTCAGCTGCCTTATGGGATACAGTCAGATCAGATGAAGAATGGAAAAACAAAGATTCTTCCACATCTTTTTCCAAAGGCGGAGTTCTTAAAGCATATCCAAACTGTCTGACTGCTAGAGAAGGATTATAGTTGATTCCTTCTCTTCTTCCTACCAACGGTACATTCGAGAAGTTCCCACAACTGTGAATAATATCCGCCCGAAGGAAGTTCTGGTCAGCCCACCAAGAAATATATTTATCTCTTATCCCCACCAACCTCTTCGACCAACTCAACGAGTCCTCAAAATCAATGAACGCTCCTGACTTGGGCAGGTGAGAACTGAACCACTTATGAAACAAGGGTGCACAATAATTCACCAATCCTCCCTTTCTATTCTCATTCCTGTGATGCACCGAATGAAAGAAATCTCCCAGCAAGGTCGGCACTGGATTTCCCAACACGAAGAGGCGTATTGCGTCTACGTCCACAAATTTTGCGACATTAGGGAACAAGACAATCCCGTATACGCAAAGAGCCAACACAACATTGAAACCTCTCTGATCACCATCTCCAAGCTTCTTCTTGGCTTCTCCCACTAAGAAACTCAGATGAAAACCACTGACTCCTCCTTTCTGACACATATTAGACTCCAAGATTGATTTCCCCAAATATGTGGCTGAAGCAACCATGATGAAATCGGGCAGAAACTCAGAACTGTAGAATAGCAACTACGGCTTGATAGGAACTCTGAGAAAATTGGCAACCTCCTCCAAACTAGGGACCAAGATATAATCCGGGAATGTGAAACACCTCAATGAAGGGTCATAGAACTGCAACAATGTAAAGAGAGCATCATGTTGATCTTTGGAGAGAACCGTAACAAAACTTAGAATCAAACCGTAATCCTTCCGGAATCTTTCTAGAGAATCATGATCCATTAACTTCATCAGCTGTTGAATGGGATCCAAACAAACCATAGGAAACTTGTAGGCGACATGTCTCTTTTTGCCAATATCCATCTTAGGAGAACTAGAAAATCCCGACTAGAATCAAGAAGAAGATATAAACCCCTAGAAATAGATAAACATGTGTTAAATGATATGAATACACAATGATGTGATACAATACGGTGACATGGGAATCAGGATTGCTGTATCTGCTTGAAGAACTGTCAAGTCGCACTGTCTGCAGAGAAACCCACTGAGGAATATATAAGAGATCAAAGCTCTGCTCCAACAAGAATACCGGAAAACCGGGTTGGTTGAAGGTTAAGGTTTCCTGAATTTAGCCCTCCCTTCACTGGTAGGTTCTAAGAACAGAAGTTTGGGAGCTTCTAACCCTTCAGTCGAGAATAATACGTTTACCACTGAAGGTTTGGCATTATAACGAGATAAAAGACCTCCACTGACTCCCTCAACAGGACATCCTAAAAGCAAGTTCCCAGCCTCGGGGTCCTCGGATTGAGCAGCGAGAATGCACCCACCAGAGCTAACATAACCGCGTCTCGGAGGAGAGGCCTCGACTGAGTCCTCGGGAACTGGTCACCAGAGTCAACGATTTCTAAAAGAACATACTGTCGTTACGGAACACCCGTAGGACAAAATATATCCAAAAGAAACCTCGTCTGGGTGTGGGTATTCATGAACGACTTAACGTAACAACATGCTACGCAAGCCTCATGACTATCCACTCTAAAACCTGTGTGTACGCTCAAGCCTGGGTAGTGGGCTTATCTCTGATAGAACAACCCACCCCAACAAACAACCCCACAGATCCAACAGATACAGCCATCATATGTACACAATGCAATAAAATAAAGTAGATAAATGTTGGAAGTAAATAACTGTACAAAAGAATAAACACCCAACAAACAAGAAACTCACAAAAGCTAGGAGGGACTCGCATAGGGAAACCGGGTCCCCAGCAAAGTCGCCAGTTGTCGCAACCGAATGTGAAGAAAACAACCGGCGAGGAAAAAGAACAGAAGAGTCGCCACCGTTCTTTATTTATCCCAAAGGAGGGAAAGGAAACGATCGAAGAAAACCTGAAGAGAGGAAAATACAAGGTCTCGCAACCAAATCTAGGGTTCGGGGGTCGATTATGCGAAGGGAAGGTATTAGAACCCCTACGCATCCGTAGTACTCTACGGGATCCACTCTTGTTGTTCTCGTCTAAAGGGTGTAGGTATATCTAAAGTACTATCTGCTAAAAAAAGGGTCAAAAGAAAATGACTCGCAAGTATATCGCATCCATTGCCTACGTATCTCATCTGAGTATGAGAATCAGAGTCTTCGTAGCTCGGCTACCTATGGGTTAAAGAGAGGTGTGCTCGGTAAGAAATCGCGTCTTATGCCTACGTATCTCATCTGGAATGAGAATCAGAGCAAAACATAGTTCAACTAACTACGGGAACGAGGGTCTCGATTGCAACTAGGGAAAGAGAAAAGGAAGGTCTCGATCGCAACGAGGGCGAGAGAAAAGAATCGCAACAAGGGCGAAAGCCAGCAAGGATTAGTTGTTAGTCGTCAGTCAAAACTCGGAAAGACATCGCGTCTCGTGCCTACGTATCTCATCTGAACATGAGAATCAGAGTTGCCGTAGTTCGGCTGACTAAGGGTTAAGGATTGCCATCTGAACATGGACTTACAAAAGAGGACACCAGTTGTGTCAAAGGAAAGTGGGCAATGTGTTCAACGTCCTAGCAGTAGGTGTCGCAGCTCGCAAAATCGAGTCTTAGACAGTTACCTCTTTGCAATAGAATGGACTGACATGCCACAAGATCGGAGACGCACAGAAGGTCTAAAAGTGGGGAAGATCTGCCCTAGAGTTGTCATGCAATGTAGACCTATGTGTTAGGATTTACAGATGGGAAAATCTACCTAATGTTAGCATGCAAAGAATACGGGAATTCTACCTATGTTATCATACAAAGGGTTCTACCTAATGGGTGTTACCTAAACGGAACAAGAGTCGACGGATGGAGCAAGGGGAGGAGCCACGGATAAGGGTAGATGGCGATGCCTGAGGCAATCGACTTACAGGTAGATGGCGATGCATGAAGCAATCGACTTACAAGAGAAATAGCGATGCCTGAGGCAATCGACTTACAAGAGGATGGATGAATACGTGTTGGTTCTGTTAAGTTTTGAAAATGATTACTCGACGTTGGATCGAGCTTTGGATCTTGTTTTGAAATGATTATCGAATGTTTGTTTTAATTCTTGTATTAACAGATGAATAAAGAAAGAAAGAATAAACATTATACACTTCATAGGAGAGGGGTACATTTGTTATGAATGGCGATGGTTCATGGCAATCAAACAATAAGAATATATGCCTCAATCATCATACAAGTAAGCAACAATTATCAAACAATAAGAATATATGCCTCAATCATCATACAAGTAGGCAACAATTATCAATCAAATCAGATAAGTAAACAATGTATAATCAAATCAAAGAATCAAAGAATGAAATAATGGAGCATTAAACAATGCATGGGAAGTATGAACATGTTAAACAAACAAGCAATGGTAAGCATGGATGAAAGAAACAAGTGTAACAGATAACAGATGAATCAGACAAATGACAATATGTACCAAAAGGGTTCACTGAATAACTTAATCAGGAAATGAGGTAAGGACCAAATAAAATCAAGATGAAAGGCCTCTAATACATGGCATATGAGATGAACAAGGAAGGATCAAAAGATCTCTTCAATTGCGATAAGCAATCCCTAAGTCAAACATTGATCTTAGAAAAGTCAATTGAAAATTCAAGTCAACTTAAAAAATATTAAATAAATAGTAAATTTATCAAGAAAATTATGAAAAATTAAAATAGATAAGGTGGGGTCAGGACATCACCATCCCCCAAAAAGATTTTAAAAATAATGAAAATTGGTAAGTGAATTAATTGAAATAGAACAAAGCTCAAACCAAAGGTCAACCAACCAAAATAATTATCAAATAAATAGCAAATCTGAAATAAAAATTCCAAGAAAGGGTCAGGTTGACCATGGGACAGTGGTCAACCTTCATCCCAAAAATCAAAAGCTAAAAATAATTTTAAGACATAAAAAAAAATCAAGAAAAAAAGTGTGTTAAAATGGACCATTTAGAATAAATAATTAAAATAAAATATTAATATTAAATAAATACGAAAATAAAAATTAAATAAAATTAAATAAGCCATTAAGAGATATGGAAAATATTTTTTGATATTTTTATGAATAAAGAAAATATTTTAAAATAATTAAAAGCAAAACAGAAATTAAATGTGAATTAAAAAAAAGGAAATGAAAAGAGAGTGTGTTAGTGCTGATGGGCCATGAAGTGTGGGGTCTCAAAAGCAGATGGCGCTAGCCCATGGTCCAAAACGCGCTTAAGCCAGGCGTGACAAAAATGAAATAACATTTTAATTAAAAAATTCATGTAACATGCCATCAATCGGTCAAGGCAACTTAAAACACTAAAAGACAAAACCAGATGGGCGGCCCAGATTAGAACGCACGCGCTGGATCTAATGGTCCTTGAGATGACACGTAGTCATCTTCTTCACTAAACTTGAAACCCTAATGCCATGCACATTCACACGTGAAAATCAGTGGATTTCTTCAATCTTCCATAACAAAATACAACCACCATAGGGCATCAAATGATATGAAACAAAGTCCAAGTTTCAAGTATAAAAATGCAAGGTTTATCATGGTATCCTTGTTTGAGTAAAATGATGACTTAAACATGGAGAAATATTGACAATAAGATGTCAATATGGGCACGACATAACAAAAAATCACAACACAAATCCATAACATCAAGAACACAAGCATATGATTGGCCTTGTAAACAATCATGAAACAAACATGAGCATATGATTAGCATGGCAAACAGTAGTGATGATAATGATGAGCATGGTAAGCAAGAATAAGAATGAGGAAAAGAATGGCCATGGAGATGAAGTAATGAAGGTTACCTAGTGGAAGCTTGGTCCACTGCCTCTTGATTGTGGAGAGTATGGAAGAATATGATGCTTCCTTCTTGGTGCTTCAAAGCTTTAACTTGAGACCTTGATGAAAACAGATCTCTTATGCTCCTGCCTTGTGTAGCGGGGTATTCGTTACCATTAGAGATATTGACTAAATCCAAGGTAAATCATACAAGTCGAGTCGTCATCGCACTTCTATTTATCCAAAGGAATGGTTAGAAAGCGAACAAAAACCTAAAAGTTTTAACAAAAAAACTAGTAAAAGAGAAACAGAGATCTGGGTAAGGGGGTTGGTTATGTAAAGGGAAGGTGTTAGGCACCCAAAACATCCTAGGGAGCCCTTTTCATACTTGTTGCAAGGTTGTTATTTTTGTGAAAATTTTGTTTGTGCAAACATGACTGAAGAGATGAGAAGAGAATATACAAGTTTATTTACATTTTGTGTTTGGATGGATAAACCCATTGCCTACGTACCATCTTAAAAAAGATTAGGATCAAAACCTCGTAGTTCGGGGTAAAAATCTCAAAAATGAGTTGGTGAATTGATTGGTCCAAAAGCCTTAAGGTCTTTTGTTATCAAAGGGAGAAAACTCAACCAAACCACAAATCCACCATGTGAGGATAGCTTCAACATGCTAGTGAGGAGTTAACCCTATAATAAGCATGGAAGACTCATGGTCCATCACTAAGGATATAGGTGAGTATTACATCTACCACAAAGATAACTCAAACCTAATAGCTAAAGGTTATGAAAAGATTGATTAAAGAAGTGGCCATTGGAACCACAAAAAGACATTTGAATGGGTTATATTTACCAATTAGAAGTATATACAAAAATGGTCAAAGTTGACTTAAAGATTCAATTCAAAATAAGTGTCATGAAAAGAAAGTTTGAAAATCAAAAGCCTAAGGCTTAGGTTTCTAATGTTTGAAAACAATAGTTAAATGTTTGCACAAAAAGTTTTGGCTTGGGTTAGAGTGGAGAGAATAAGAAGAAGGGCTAAAGCCCTAAGCAAAGTAAATAGAGGAAGGATAAAGAAACAAAACCACAATGGAGTTCCTCTCTTGAGATCATATAGATGATCCAAGTAGCTCCCATCCTTTGGAATAAGCAATCACAACAATAGTGAGCTCAAGCAATCAAACAAATCTCTTAAGGGATCTTCAATGCATCTTGTATCTTTCATTTTGGATGAACATGGCAATGGTTCTCCAATTAAGCTCAAGTGGGAACCCCTAGCACAAGAACACACACATCAAAAGTTCCATGAAGTAAATCAAGAATGGACAAAAGTGAGTTTAGAGATTTGGTCCATATTCATCATTAAGGTCCTTTTACTCCAATTTTGCATAGGCAATGTCCTAGAATCTAAGTCCATTTCTCCATTCTTTGCATTTGGTTCTCAACAATCAAAACAAAACACAAGCATAAAAGATATATACACAATTATGTGCTCAAGTGAGCAGAAGGAAAATGGCGTTAACATAAATATGTGCTCAAGTGAGCAAAGAGAAAAGCAAATGGATAATATGTGCAAGAATAGTAAATTGCATAAAAGTAAAGAGCAAAAAGTAAATGTTAGTTGTTAATGGTTAGTGTTAGTAGTTAGTGTGCCATAAGGCAAATTTAGCGCTATGTTAAGCAATCGTAATTGGACTTGTGTAGAAGTCACAACTATCTGAGGCCGGTCAATAATAATGTAGGCAACAACACAAGTTAGAAGTCTTGATTAGTGAACCAAGTTCCAACAACTTGCCATGCCAAAAAGAAAATGAGAATTGATTTTGTATTGGTTTAAGCCTTTTGCATGATTTAGAAAACAACCTATCCTTAATGCAAAGCCATTCACTTGATCAATTGATCAATATGAATTAGATTTGAATCAAGGAAGATTAAGTCTCCCTAATCAATGTTAACTTATCAACCTTCCACTCATTGATCAAAAGGGAAGAAGAAAAAAGAAGAAGAAGATGAAGAATGGATAAGAAAATGGAAAGATAAAAAATGCATAAGATGAAATAACATGTACCAATCAATATGTATTGACCAAATGACATTGAAAGTCAAAATCAAACAGTGAGAAATCAGAAATGAGATGAAGATTGGAGATCAAACAATAAGCAAGATATTTTTGGCATTTTTAATATTAAAATAAACTTGAATTAAAATAAAAGAAAGGTCAAACTTCAAAATTACTTCAAATCAACCTTGAAAGGTCCAAGTAATTTATCCTAAGTTCAACAAGGTCAAACAAAGTTTGACAATTTTTTTTAGCATTTTTAAAAGTCAGAAACTAATTTTAATCAATTAAAAATGAATAAAAATAGCCTAATTGAACTAAAATCTCAAATAAATCTCAAATCAATTAAAAAATTGATGAGAATATTTTTCATAGATCCATCATCATTCAAATAGGTTAGGAAAATATTTTTGTATTTTTTGAATATCAAAAACTATTTAAAATGAATTAAAAATAACCAGAAAAGAGAAAATTCACAAAAAATATCAAATGACAAAATAAAAAATATTAAAAATCAGAAATAGAAACTAGAATTTATTTGGAGACTAATGCAATTGGTCCCATAATTTTTGGATAAAAAATGAGAGAGATATGAATTTTTGAAATAAAAGGGAATAAAAGAAATTAAATCAGAAAATTGGAAATTCAAAAAAACCAGGAGCGTCAGATCTGAGCTCATTAATTGAGCTGGCAGATCATGCGCTCCAGATGTGCGCTCCCACTGTACTCTTCAGTCAATGCGCGCACACCATGTATTTAAAAAAGTCAAATAAAACAAAGGCTGAGATTAGATCGTGCACAGGAGATCCAAGGGTTGTGGTTTGATCTGGCACTAGGACGGCCACCAGAGCCACCTTCTTCTCCGGTGAGCCTCATAATTCCGGCCAGAGTTGCAGGTTTTCATACTTTCACCATTTTGCACGATCTTTATACCAAAATGAAGCTGGGGTGATGTACATCACCCTTGTAACCTTGAATCACACTCAAGATTCCTATAAGTTGAGAAATCTGAGGTGGAAGATTCGGGTGTGAAAAATGCAGATCAAAGAAAAACGAAATTGAAGCTACCACTAGCTTGCCTCTTAAGTGAGGACTTCAGAAAACACTTTTGCCAGGCAAATAGATCAAAGAGATGAGAGATTCGAAGCAAATACTAGTTGAAGAACAAACTTGAATTCTGGAAACTTGAGCTTGATTCCTTGCTTTCTTTGCCAAAACAGATGATCAATGAGATGCAGGATGAAGGTTTAGAAGCTTTAGATCCAAGGATTCAACCAGATGTAGTTGAATTTTGGATCTGAAAAATTTGGAGAAAAATGAACTAGCTTCTTTGGTAATGGTTATGGATTCAATTGTGCAGCATCTTAGGCGCCATTAGGTTGAGAATTGAATGAAGAGGAGCATGTATTTATAGCTGAGCTTGAAGCAATGCAAGGCAATACTCGTGTGCATGCGAATTGGGTCCTCCATGCATGGGCCTGTACAGGCGCATGTGAGGCCCAAAAGCTGATGCAAATGAATGCTGAACACAAACCAAGTTGAATTGGACGTGTAATTTAAATGGCATTTGCTTGTGTATCAAGATTTCATGTGAATTCCTTATTTGAACCTAAACATTCACCTCTTCGAAAATGCCAATTAGAAAATCCAAACATAAGCATGTGGGTAATGGTTGGAAAGGTCTTGATGTAAGGAACAATTGTTATGTTGGGCAAAAATCCATTTGAAGTGTGGAAATTGGTGAATTTTGAGTTTAAAGTGTAATGTGCAAAACATGTCAATGCAAGGTTTCCAAATTTGGCCAATGTTCAAGCCCTTCTTTTTTGATAATGCAAGCCTCAAATGAAACAACCTCCAACATCAAAGTTGTAGATCGTTTCAATACAATCAAAATAGACTTAAATTTTGCATCATTTGGATTTTTAATGAAAGCGTCATGGGCACTTGAAGTTGGACTTTTTTGCCTTTCAATGCATTTGGTCCAAAAAGACCTATAATGTCTTGCATTATCACATGTATTTCCTTTGAGATTTTGAAATTTTGTTCAACATAACATTTGAAGTAGACATCTTAAGCTTTCCAATGCATTTCATCCCACCTCAAAATCATAAAAAATTAATGAGTTATGTCCTTGGGAAGTTGACCCAAAATTAGGGTTTCAGTCAAAATGACCTATAATGTCTTGGAATGGGAGATGACCTTCCAAGCTTCAAATCGATCTTTTATGAACATGAAATTTGTTCATATTGTCCTTAAAAACATTTTTTCTTTTGGAATCATCCCCACTTGACCAAAACATAAAAAGTTAGGTCTCAGTGCATTTCAAAATAGTCAGATGAATTGACTGATCAACTTCTCAAGTCCATGACTCATATCTTGATGAATTGATGATTGAGGACACTCAAATAAGTTCAAATATGCATGAAATGATGAATTAAAGAACTTCCCTTGATTGTATTTGACCATGGGCTGAGGTTGCTTCAAGAGCAAAGCATTGTGGTGCACAGATGAATTAGGGTTTCCTTGGGGCACAAACCTCAAACCCTTTGACTTGCTTGGATCAAAAATGATGAATTTAAATGCTAGGGAGGCATATTTGATGGATGAGAATTCTGGGAACCATTACCATGTTTGCTATCATCTTCACTTGGCCATATCCCTGCACAAAGGATCTCTTTGAAGGTCTTGACTTTGTGATTGCTCAAGCTACAAACACAAGATGTTAGTGACATATTTTTGTGCTTTTGGTTGGTAAACAAAATAAGAAAAGCAATGATATACAATTCAATCATGCTTGGTGATCTCAAACCACTCACAAGAAGTCCCACCCAAAGGCAAAGGGAACCAAGATGCTGATGATCCTTGAGGCAATGCAAATGCCATGTTATGATGCCATGAGGGATCTTAGGTACAAAATTGGGGTCTTACAGATGCCCCTATTTAAGTTCATTCTATCCGGAGAAGTGAAGGTTAAAATTTTCGTCTCGATGGGGTAGAATGGGCTTAAATAATAACAAAGAGACGAATTTTGGTCCCTAAGAGACCTCATTATGCAGATGTATGCATGCAAATGGTAAAACTCTGTGGGGATAGGCGTCCACAAAAGAAAAAGAAATTCGGAGAAACTAAAAATCCAAAGGAGTAATACACTCACTAGGGAGACAAAGACTCTGGGGGAGTAAAGGGTGAAAATGCGTGAGCAAGTCACGACTTGGGACTTGCTGAGAGATACAGAGAGAATCCATGAAATAAATCAATGGAAGGACTCGAGCTGACTCGAAGATGCATGTATTGGGGGATATGCCAATACATCCAAAAATTATCCGCGACAGATACTTCGGATAAAAAATCCTGACTCAGGTGGGGATGTCCACTAAGGACTCAACTGAGAAAGATCCCAACAGAGATCTCCTGGGGAAGCAACGAGATGAGGTATTACCGGTTATTGGGTAATAAGCTCAAAAAGACGTGTGATCTGAACACCGGTATAAGGGTGAGAGAACAACATGCCCCGGAAGAATGAATACCTAAGACCGGTATAAGGGTGAGAGATATCAATCAACCAAATCATCTGAGGAAGACCTAAAAAGGTATATCTCAACTCAGGAAAATCTGAGTCCACAGGGGATAAAAAGTCATAATAGGGAGCAGAAGGAAGGAACACTAGGGATGCCGGTTACTGGACATATAATAGGTGACCAACCAAAGCGTGAATTGGGGAATATTCCCAAAACACTCATCATCCGAAAAGAGGGCAAAAAGCAAACTCGATTATGGGATGGACATTCGATTCCAAAACAGGGATACGTATCTTACTCAACCGGGGAAGAACAAAAGGCTTCAACCAAGGAGTGCATGAGATATATTATCTATTACCGTCAGAACGTAGATAATATACTCGCATGGAAGATTATCCACAACTGGTTACTGGGTTAATAAAGGATAGATCGATCGAGGGAGAAGGGCATCGGGATACCAAAACTAGGTATATAATGATGACCAATCAAGGGGAGCAACAAACATTGCCTAATCAGAGCAACTATCCAAAAAGAAGGTAATATCAACACCGAATATTGGATAATGATAACCATCAAGGAGGGAATTACATCTACCGGATACCGGATAGAAGACCACAGAAGAGTAACCGTCGTCAATTAGGATGAACAAAAGGTTAACTCTGCAAAGGGGAGAAAATAGGGTTTACAACTACCGGTATAAGGGTAGAAAACCACAGACTCCGCCGAGGATAAGATGAATAATTACCGACTACTGAGAAATTATTCATTTATACCACGGGGAAACACAGGAAACAATCACAAGAAGGCCAATTTAGGATCAAACCAAAGAGGCAAACTGAATCAAGACTCGTCCTAGTGAGGATATAACTCAACAGGGAAACCTATCCCAATATATGTGTTGGGAGGAAGCAAAAACAACCGTCGTCCACGAGGATATAACTCAGTGGGGGATGCGGAAGGAAAGATAAATACTTTCTGCTTAATGGGCTGACTCTATATTGAGGGATCAGACGCCGACATCTGCTTGGGGAATGTACTACTTACTAGCAGAGAATAACAAACAAAGATATATGGCAAAGAATGCAATATGAATATCTGAATGTTTGACAATTATATGCACACATGCGTGGTTTATGTATGATGAATGCTGACAAATAGACATTTCTAACACAAACAGCTTCAAAGAAATAAGCACACCAACATCGGTACTACATCTCAAGAGAGAAAGCCAGATTCCATAGAGAGTATCCAATGTGATGAAGGCAAGAGAAAACCAAGAAGCAACGAAATCTCTGCAGGGGATGAATCATCCATTATTCCAACTGGGGACAGGAGTTCATTGCACAGATAAAATCTGCCACATAAGCAATTCTACTGGGAAATCTATCCAAGGGATAAAGGGATTCTGGGGATCAACCACCAAGTACCGTACCCACCAAGGAGATCACATCTGCTCAGGAGGAAAGGTTGCTACTCCGCTGAAGGGGAGAGTGGCGAATATCTCAACAAGCATTCCACTCAATAGAATAAGCCACAAAAGGCTCCGGAGGAAGAAGATACAGTCATGCCAGGAATATGAACAAATGTCTTGCCTTGTTGGAGATCATACCATCCTTGGGAGAGCAATGAGGACCTCCTAAGTATCTTTTTGTCGTTGTGAATGTTCATTTTGTTTAAAAAACAAGTTATGAAAATTCGTTTCTTCAAAACAATGATATTTTCTCAATTAAAACGTGCAAAACATTTTTCGAATAGAAACAAATAAGAGTGCAAATAATTGGATAAAAGGCTCAAATTTATTTGATGGAATGGTAGTCTGCAAATGGCAAGACTCCATATATCTTTACAGATTTGAAATTGGTGATATATATTGGAAAAGGGCTACATTGAACATAATGACCATTTCTCCACCAATTCTGAATCCGATGTATTCGAAGCTTTGGTTGATGATGCATGAGCAAGAATCTCTGACGGATGACAGTTGTAGAACAAAGTCTTATCAGGATGCAGTTACTTGCGAAATCCCTAATTTTTGCCTAGATTGCCCCAGGATGAGATACTCAATCTAGCGGGATACCTGTATTCATTTTTCATGTCTCTAACTTTTGCCTGGACCGCCCTTTCGGGTTTTCAATCCACCGAGACACTCATTTTTGCCTAAGCCGCCCTTTCGGGTTTTCAACTTAGCGAGATATTTTGTTTTTATTCCTAGGCGAAGTATTTCTTGATTGCATCTGAATTCACAGGACGAGTGGAATCCTTCCCATCCATAGTTGTAAGTATCAAAGCACCACCTGAAAAGGCTCTCTTAACAACATATGGACCTTCATAGTTTGGAGTCCACTTGCCCCTGGAATCGGGCGCGAAAGACAAGACTTTCTTGAGCACAAGGTCACCTTCTCGGAACACACGAGGCTTGACCTTCTTATCAAAAGCTTTCTTCATTCTTTGTTGATATAACTGACCATGGCACATGGCAGTCAATCTCTTTTCTTCTATCAAGTTCAGCTGGTCATAACGACTCTGAACCCATTCAGCATCAGTCAACTTGGCCTCCATCAAGACTCTCATTGATGGGATCTCCACCTCTACTGGGAGTACCGCCTCTATGCCATAAACAAGAGAGAAAGGGGTTGCCCCTGTTGAAGTGCGGACAAATGTGCGATATCCATGTAAAGCAAATGGCAACATCTCATGCCAATCCTTATACGTGACAACCATCTTCTGGATGATCTTCTTGATATTCTTATTAGCAGCTTCAACATCCCCATTCATCTTGGATTTATAAGTAGAAGAGTTGTGATGCGTAATCTTGAACTCACTACACAGTTATTTCATCATTTTGTTGTTCAAGTTAGGTCCATTATCAGTAATGATCTTATCTGGCACACCATAACGGCATATGAGTTGATTCTTGATAAACTTCACGACCACTTGCCTGGTCACATTTACATATGATGTCGCTTCAACCCACTTGGTAAAGTAATCAATTGCTACGAGAATAAATCTGTGTCCATTAGACGCTTTCGGCTCTATCATGCCAATCATATCAATTCCCCACATGGAGAAAGGCCAAGGTGATGAGATCACATTCAAAAGTGTCGGGGGAATATGAATCTTATCCGCATAAATCTGACACTTATGGCATTTCTTCACATATTTGCAGCAGTCAGACTCCATTGTCAGCCAATAGTAGCCTGCTCTCAACATATTTCTAGCCATGGCATGTCCATTGGAATGAGTACCAAATGAACCCTCGTGGACCTCAGTCATCAACAGGCCTGCTTCGTGTCTATCCACGCATCTGAGCAGCACCATGTCAAAATTTCTCTTATAAAGCACATTGCCATTGAGGTAGAAACTTCCTGATAATCTCCTCAAAGTTTTCCTATCTTTCACAAATGCCCCAGGAGGGTAAACCTGGTTCTGAAGGAAACACTTGATGTGATAATACCATGGCTTATCATCCTTTACCTCTTCTACTGCAAATACATGAGCTGGTTTGTCCAAGCGCATTACAGTGATATTAGGGACTTGATTCCAAAGTTTAACCACAATCATCGTAGTAAGTGTAGCAAGAGCGTCTGCCATCCGATTCTCATCTCGAGGAATATGATGGAAGTCAACCTCAGTAAAGAACGTTGAAATCCTCCTCGCATAATCCCTATATGGAATAAGACCCGGCTGATTCGTTTCCTATTCACCCTTAATCTGATTAACGACGAGGGCCGAATCACCATATAAATCAAGATGCTTGATCCTTAGATCAATGCATTCCTCCAATCCCAAAATACAAGCTTCATACTCAGCCATATTATTCGTGCATTTGAAAGTTAGCCTTGCTGTAAAAGGAATATGTGTGTCCTGAGGAGTAATAATCACTGCCCCAATACCATTTCCATACTGATTTACAGCGCCATCAAACACCATACTCCATCTGGAACCAGGCTCTGGCCCTTCATCGAGTGTAGGCTCATCGCAATCTTTCATTTTCAAATACAGAATCTCCTCATCCGGAAAATCATACTGAACGGACTGATAATCCTCGATCGGCTGATGTGCCAAGTGGTCAACCAAGATACTACCTTTAATAGCCTTCTGAGCTCGATACTCAATATCATACTCAGATAACAACATCTGCCACCGGGAAATCCTCCCTGTTAAAGCAGGCTTCTCGGAGATGTACTTGATTGGATCCATTCTAGATATCAACCAAGTTGTATGATTTATCATATACTCGCGTAAGCGCTTAGCAGCCCAAGCCAAAGCACAACATGTCTTCTCAAGCATTGAGTATCGAGACTCACAATCAGTGAACTTCTTGCTCAGGTAGTAAATAGCGTACTCTTTCTTCCCTGATTCGTCTTGCTGACCAAGGACACAACCCATTGAGTCCTCAAGAACAGTTAGATACATAATCAAAGGTCTTCCTTCCACGGGCGGAGACAGGATCGGAGGTTCAGACAGATACTCTTTAATGCTATCAAAAGCTTTCTGGCAATCCTCGGTCCAATCATGAGACTGATCTTTCCGGAGGAGCTTGAATATCGGCGCATACGTGGCAGTCATGTGGGATATGAATCTGGAAATATAATTCAAGCGGCCAAGAAAACCTCGGACTTGCTTCTCAGTTTTGAGCGCAGGCATCTCTTGTATTGCTTTGACCTTTGCAGGATCAACCTCGATACCTCTTTCACTAACAATAAAGCCCAATAGCTTGCCGGAACGGACTCCAAATGTACACTTGTTGGGATTCAGACGGAGCTTATACTTCCTCAAACGCTGAAAAAGCTTCAACAAGTGCTCTACATGTTCAACTTCCGTTTTTGACTTAGCAATCATATCATCAACGTATACCTCGATCTCCTTGTGCATCATATCGTGAAACAAGGTGGTCATAGCTCGTTGATACGTGGCTCCGGCATTCTTCAAACCGAAGGGCATCACTCGATAACAGAATGTTCCCCAAGGTGTGATGAATGTTGTCTTCTCCATATCCTCGGGTGCCATCTTGATCTGGTTATATCCGGAAAATCTGTCCATAAACGAGAAGACATTGAATTTAGCTGTATTATCTACCAACTTATCAATATGTGGTAGAGGAAAATCATCTTTTGGACTAGCTTTATTCAAGTCTCTATAGTCCACACACATCCGGACTTTTCTGTCTTTCTTAGGCACGGGCACAATATTGGCCACCCATTGAGGATATGTAGAAGTCACTAGAAATCCTGCATCAATTTGCTTATGAACCTCCTCTTTGATCTTTACTGCCATATCAGGATGAGTTCTTCTGAGCTTCTGCTTTACAGGCACACACTCAAGCTTTAAAGGTAGAAAATGTTGCACAATATTAGTATCTAGACCGGGCATGTCTTCATACGACCAAGCAAAGACATCGACGTATTCTCGTAACAATTCAATCAACTCCTTCTTAACAGACTCTTCCAGGAGTGCCCCAATCTTCACTTCTCGCACACAATCTTCAGACCCCAAGTTGACTGTTTCCAGATTCTCGAGATGCGGCTGAATGATTTTCTCTTCATGCTCATATAGACGGGTAATCTCGTCAGGAATCTCTTCAACATCATCTTCTTCCGCCTCAAATACAGGGAATTCAAAGTTGGGAGATGGTGTTGGGTCATTATGTTCAATGGGTTTGATCAACCTGCATAATGATTTTGGATACGAAAAGCTTTAGAATTCAAACAAGGCAAATCATTATGCAGATGAAAAGATTGATTTTATTTTATTTTATTAGGTTTTATGTGATCACCAATTTCATGCGAAAAGCAAAAAGGGAAAATAATTGGAAAAACAAACATGTAACATGAATCTATTGAATGAAAATATCATTGTATTAATGCGCCAATAATGTCATCACTCCTCCTTTTGGCATGGGAGGAGGGTTGTTAAACACAATGAACATTACTTCGATTTATGGATAACTGTTGGAATATCCACAGCGACCCAATTATTGCAGATTCCACCAGGGATGACGAAGTTGCCAGAATCCTCTTCGTCCTCTTCCAGAATGGCAGCAGCTTCCTCGCTCTGACTGGTGTGGATGAACCCTCCACTCTTGAACAACCCTTGTGTGTTGAAAACCCCAGACGAATAACCTATGCCAGCCCGAGACCTGTTGTCTTCTAGCTCAATCATTTTCCCTAAACCAGCGGTTGCACCACGCTTAATGGCCAACTTTGCATCCTTATAGGAAGCAAATGAAGGAGTTCTCTTCTCAATAGGCTCAGCAATAGATAAAGCTTGGAAAGGAGTTCCAACTTCATCCTCAGCGTCTATGTATGAGAAGGAAGACAAGTGGCTAACCAGGAGAGCCTTTTCTCCCCCTACCACCACCAATTTTTTATTCTTCACAAATTTCAGTTTCTGGTGTAGGGTGGATGTCACGGCGCCTGCCTCGTGAATCCATGGTCTGCCTAAGAGACAGTTATACGATGGGTGAATGTCCATAACCTGGAAGGTAATCTGGAAATCACTCGGTCCGATTTTGATTGGGAGATCAACTTCCCCAATCACAGTTTTGCGAGACCCATCGAAAGCCTTCACAACTACTCCACTCTGCCTCATGGGAGGCCCTTGATATGACAGTTTCGAGAGAGTGGATTTTGGCAATACGTTCAGTGATGACCCAGTGTCCACTAGCACATTGGATATGGCGTCGTCTTTGCAACCCATAGATATATGTAATGCCAAGTTGTGGTATCTTCCCTCCTCGGGGAGATTAGAGTCACAGAAACTCAAGTTGTTACAAGCAGTAATGTTTGCAACAATGCTATCGAATTGTTCTATCGTGACATCATGATCTACATATGCCACATCCAAAACCTTCTGCAGAGCCTCTCGATGTGGTTCTGAATTCAAAAGCAATGATAACACCGATATTTTGGATGGCGTTTGTAGGAGCTGGTCTACAACATTGTACTCGCTTCTCTTGATAAGTTTCAGCATCTCATCACAGTCTTCTTTCATATTGCCGCTTGGACCAACAGAATCAAGAGTTCCCAATGTAGAGGAGGGCTTAACAACAAGTGCCGAATTCGGAGTGCTTACCGCATTCCCAATCGGGCGTTCAACAGAATCAGCATTAGCTTGGGGCTTTGAGGGTGCTGAAAATACACGACCGCTGCGGGTCAGACCGCTAACATCAGCAATGTTAACAACAACTGAAGATGGCAAGGACACCTCTTTCCCATTTTCTACCGCAACAGCATTGTAGCGATAGGGAATCGCCTTCTCAGAGGAGTATGGTACTGGTCCGGCTGGCTTGATGGTTAATGTAGGAGAAACCATCTGCTTGCTACCATCATACTTGATGATAATAGGTTCGGGGATTCGGAATACTGGAGAAATTACGTTGACCTCGTCAGCATCTTCGTCAACATTTCTATTTTGAAGGATCTCAATAACTCCTTCATCCAACATTTCCTGAACATCTTTGCGCACCTGGCGACAACCTCTTTGATTGACAGAACAAACTCGGCATCTATCATGGTCATGCTCATAATGACTATAATCACACAGCAAACGATGCATCTCGACCAAAGATTGTCGAATATGACTGACATATTTGACTTTGTATTTGCCAGGGCAGCCCTAGACCATGTTGACAGATTTCCCATGCTCGGGCAATGGGTTCTTCTTCACATTAGGACCTACGTCCTCGAAACACAGAATGCCACACCTCACAAGGTGTTGAACCTTGGTCTTCAAAGGGTAACAATTCTCCACGTCGTGGCCGGGAGCACCAGAATGGTAAACACAGTGTAATTCGGGCTTATACCACCACTGGGGGTTAGCAGGTATAGCCGGTGGGTCTCGCGGAGTAATCAACTTCCTTTCTATCAAAGAGGGATATAATTCTGCATATGTCATTGAAATAGGATCGAAGGTGACCCTTTTCCTCTCTTATCTCGTGCTGGTTTGATTACTGTTTCGAGGCTGGTAGGCCTGCTGCTGCGGACGGTGCTGTTGATGTTGATATTGCGGATGTGGTGGTTGATTGTTGTTATGTTGCTGGTACTACTGATTATCTCTGAAGACAGGTGCTATATGAGCCACCTGGTGCTGGTTACCGACGGGACGCACGGTCTTCCTCCTCACAGAGGGTCTTCTTGGTTTTACATGGGGGATCACAGCATGTGCCTCGCCATCTTTCTTCTTTGCAAACGCCCCATAACGTTTGGTAGAAGAGTCTTCTTCTCTGGTCAGACGTCCTTCTCTAACCCCTTCTTCTAGACGCATCCCCATATTCACCATCTCGGTGAAGTCAGAAGGAGCGCTAGCAATCATCCGCTCATAATAAAAAGAACTTAAGGTCTTCAAAAAGATCTTAGTCATTTATTTCTCTTCTAGCGGAGGCACGATCTGTGCTGCTAACTCTCGCCACCTCTGGGCGTATTCTTTGAATGTTTCCTTTTCCTTCTGGGACATGGCCCTCAATTGATCCCTATCGGGAGCCATATCCATATTGTACTTGTACTGCTTGATGAAGGCCTCGCCAAGATCGTTGAAGGATCGGATGCTCGCACTGTCTAAACCCATGTACCAACACAGAGCGGCACCGGACAGACTGTTCTGAAAGTAGTGGATGAGTAATTGGTCGTTGTCGGTCTGAGTCGACATTTTCCTGGCATACATGACCAGGTGGCTGAGAGGACAAGTATTTCCCTTGTATTTTTCAAAGTCAGGGACCTTGAATTTCACAGGAATCTTCACATTAGGAACTAGGCAGAGTTCGGCCGCAGACTTGTCGAAAAGATCCTTTCCTTTGAGAGTTTTCAATTCCTTGCGAAGCTCAAGAAATTGATCATTCATAGCGTCCATCTTCTCATAAACATCTGGGCCCTCAGATGGCTCAGAATGATAGATGGTGTCGTCTACCCTGGGCATAGTATGCACGACAGGAGGAGGAACAGCAAGGACCGAGCTAGATGCCGACATAGAAGTAAAGGTTGGAGCAGGACCCTCAGGCATGAAATTGGGAGGCATCCCCCACGGGAATCCGGCTGGCATGGCCGTTGGAGCAAAGTGTGCACTGGCTGCAGGCACAGTCGAGGAGACAATCTCAGAGATGACTATCCTCTGGGGAGGAGTTGAAGGTGTCGGAGAAGACTGGCTTTGGGCAGCCATGAATGATTCCATCAAGGCACTTAATCTGGCCACTTCCTCTTTCAGCTCGCGGTTCTCTTGTTCTAGATGATCCATCAGTCTTGAAATGTTGGCTCTGGTGTAGTACCGGTGAGTCAGCTTGTCTTCAAAGTAAATGAAGAACACAGAGTTAGACCACAGGACAAGAAGCCGGGAACAAAACCTGCTTATGCACATGATGCATGCAATGCTCGTGCATATGATTTTTCTTTTATTTTCAAAGGAACTTTAGGGTTGTACTTGCAAATTTTTGGAAATATTAAACATTTTTATATAATATCTGGGAAATATTTTATATCAAAGAAGTACATCATTGTTAATCATATACAAGAGAAAAGGAAAATAATCATCCTATGGATCCCTAGAAACAATCATCCAAAGCTCGGGACACAGGAAGATAGGATGCACGAAGCCTCTTCACCTCCCTCTCGTAGGCTGCCTCCATATCTGCCTTCTCCTTGGCGAGTCGGTCGTACTTCCTCTTCCAAAACCTGGAAGACTGAGGAAGTAGAGAAGTCCATGCATCATCAGGATCATCAATAACCTGATGTTCGAGGAACTCTATTAAGGCATCCTTCTCCTTAATCTGCTGAAGCAACTCTTCTCGTTCACGGATCCAAGCACGTGATCGGTCTTCGTCTCTCAACTCCTCTACTCCTTGGTCAGGGAGGGTTAAAGGCCCAGCCATAACCAAAGGTGTAGGTCTCGGATACTCGTAAGGCATGAGATACTCAGACGCTCTCTTCCTAACCCAAGTAGTGTATGGCTCCATAGCAACCCAATTCTTAGGACCCAACTTCTTCCTTCCTTTCCTATGAATCTTGTGCCAAGCACGGACCATTATGCCCTTCAAGTTTTGGGGATCTTTACCCTCCTGGAAGAACACACCCTCTAACAGAATGTTATTGGGTTTATCCTTTAGGGGGAACCCAAGCTGACGACGTGCCAAAACAGGGTTGTAGTTAATCCCACCACATGTACCAAGAAGAGGTACATTGGAGAATTTACCACAAGAGTCGATAATCTGCACACCATCATACACACGATTGTACCAAGAGATATCGTCATTAGTGAGAGACATAAGTCTCGTGGACCACCATAGACATCCTTTATTCTCCTTGAAGGCGACCGTCTGCGGTAAGTGAGAAATAAACCACTTATACGACAGAGGCAAACAGCATACAATGGCGCCACCACCCTTTGCATTCCTCATATGCAAAGAGAAATAGGTATCACCCAATAGAGTCAGAACGGGATTAAGAGTAGAGAAGATCCTAATAGCATTCACATCCACAAACTTGTCGATGTTGGGGAACAATACCAATCCATAGATGAGAAGTACAAATATGGCCTCAAAGG
Organism: Lathyrus oleraceus; assembly: GCF_024323335.1. Taxonomy (NCBI): domain Eukaryota; kingdom Viridiplantae; phylum Streptophyta; class Magnoliopsida; order Fabales; family Fabaceae; genus Lathyrus; species Lathyrus oleraceus. The sequence continues at coordinate 54,800,038 of NC_066583.1, forward strand.
AATCCTCACTCATGGCCTTCCCATACACAATAGCTTGAGTGATGAGGAACTCAGAAGGGAGACCTTGAATTCCACCTTTGGTAGTCATATGAGCATCAACCAGAGATTCATCTATGTGTAACATGTCTGCTATCTCTTGAGAAGTAGGAATACTCTCTAAGCCACTGAACGGCAACTAGTCTAGAATAGGTATACCCATAAGGTAGGCATACTCCTCAAGTGTAGGCAAAAGTTGAAAATACAGAAACGTGAAACAACGGTACAAGGGATCGTAAAACTGCACCAATACACTCATCAACCCTTCGTCCACCTGAGTAGTCAGAAGAGGAAGAAGCTTCCCAAAACGAGCCTTGAAACCCAAAGGATCTAATACATAGGATGTCAAATTTCTTAGCTCTTTCAAATCTGGTTGTCTGAAACTGTACTTCTTTGTCTTTCCATGTCTGAAAATTTTGCAAATAAACCCCTTAAGTTCCTTGAAAAATTTCTTTATTATTGGTGATATGGATGCAAATGGGTGCATGAATGCAACAATCACACTCAAGGATCAAGCAAAGCACACCAAACAAAGGTCATGGGATGGATCATATCATCCTTAATATCAATCATCCATTTTGGTGGATTATGGTTTACACCTTATCAACACCCAAGTTCCATTGATATTAAATATACATGAACGGATCAACCATGAATCGAGGGTTTGTTGCAAGTCACGAGCATGTAGTCTCGGTTAAGAACCACCCAAAGGGAGTGTACTAGGGTTTAAACCTGCCAAACATGTTCTACAAGAGGTTCCCATAGTCATCATCCCATCTTTCAGATATTATCGGAGAAACGACAACTCGTATTCCAAAAATATTCTCAAGAGAGACTCTTATGAGTGTAGTATCGCGTAACAATCGTATCAAATCTTACACTTGAACGACTTTCGCACTACATCCTAAGAATAGGCCAAGATGGGCTTGGTAAACTAAGGTCATTGACTTCTAAGGTCTATATTGGAAAGAGTAATGTCTAACCACAACTTACTTGTGTTACATTATTGATCCCAACATGACCTCCACCAAGTGAATGGACTTGCAAGTCAACTTGCTAAGGAATAACTCCACACAAGTCAACAAGACTACACCATTCTCCTATCCTAAGTGCACTCGAGTCCGGGTATAGAACTCATCTCACAAAGATCACCAAGCATACAAGAAATTAATATCAAGCAAATCAATCATTACATACAATACAGTAATCCCAAATTGCACAAAAATATGTCACAAAACAATACAATACAACAAATATGAAAAGTAGGCTAAACCCACTAGGCAAATCTCCCCAGCAGAGTCGCCACTTTTCTGTAGCGGGGTATTCATTACCATTAGAGATATTGACTAAATCCAAGGTAAATCATACAAGTTGAGTCGTCATCGCACTTCTATTTATCCAAAGGAATGGTTAGCAAGCGAACAAAAACCTAAAAGTTTTAACAAAAAAACTAGTAAAAGAGAAACAGAGATCTGGGTAAGGGGGTTGGTTATGTAATGGGAAGGTGTTAGGCACCCAAAACATCCTAGGTACACCTAGGGAGCCCTTTTCATACTTGTTGCAAGGTTGTTATTTTTGTGAAAATTTTGTTTGTGCAAACATGACTGAAGAGATGAGAAGAGAATATACAAGTTTATTTACATTTTGTGTTTGGATGGATAAACCCATTGCCTACGTACCATCTTAAAAAAGATTAGGATCAAAACCTCGTAGTTCGGGGTAAAAATCTCAAAAATGAGTTGGTGAATTGATTGGTCCAAAAGCCTTAAGGTCTTTTGTTATCAAAGGGAGAAAACTCAACCAAACCACAAATCCACCATGTGAGGATAGCTTCAACATGCTAGTGAGGAGTTAACCCTATAATAAGCATGGAAGACTCATTGTCCATCACTAAGGATATAGGTGAGTATTACATCTACCACAAAGATAACTCAAACCTAATAGCTAAAGGTTATGAAAAGTTTGATTAAAGAAGTGGCCATTGGAACCACAAAAAGACATTTGAATGGGTTATATTTACCAATTAGAAGTATATACAAAAATGGTCAAAGTTGACTTAAAGATTCAATTCAAAATAAGTGTCATGAAAAGAAAGTTTGAAAATCAAAAGCCTAAGGCTTAGGTTTCTAATGTTTGAAAACAATAGTTAAATGTTTGCACAAAACGTTTTGACTTGGGTTAGAGTGGAGAGAATAAGAAGAAGGGCTAAAGTCCTAAGAAAAGTAAAAAGAGGAAGGATAAAGAAACAAAACCACAATGGAGTTCCTCTCTTGAGATCATATAGATGATCCAAGTAGCTCCCATCCTTTGGAATAAGCAATCACAACAATAGTGAGCTCAAGCAATCAAACAAATCTCTTAAGGGATCTTCATTGCATCTTGTATCTTTCATTTTGGATGAACATGGCAATGGTTCTCCAATTAAGCTCAAGTGGGAACCCCTAGCACAAGAACACACACATCAAAAGTTCCATGAAGTAAATCAAGAATGGACAAAAGTGAGTTTAGATATTTGGTCCATATTCATCATTAAGGTCCTTTAACTCCAATTTTGCATAGGGAATGTCCTAGAATCTAAGTCCATTTCTCCATTCTTTGCATTTGGTTCTCAACAATCAAAACAAAACACAAGCATAAAAAATATATACACAATTATGTGCTCAAGTGAGCAGAAGGCAAATGGCGTTAACATAAACATGTGCTCAAGTGAGCAAAGAGAAAAGCAAATGGATAATATGTGCAAGAATAGTAAATTGCATAAAAGTAAAGAGCAAAAAGTAAATGTTAGTTGTTAATGGTTAGTGTTAGTAGTTAGTGTGCCATAAGGTAAATTTAGCGCTATGTTAAGCAATCGTAATTGGACTTGTGTAGAAGTCACAACTATCTGAGGCCGGTCAATAATAATGTAGGCAACAACACAAGTTAGAAGTCTTGATTAGTGAACCAAGTTCCAACAACTTGCCATGCCAAAAAGAAAATGAGAATTGATCTTGTATTGGTTTAAGCCTTTTGCATGATTTAGAAAACAACCTATCCTTAATGCAAAGCCACTCACTTGATCAATTGATCAAGATGAATTAGATTTGAATCAAGGAAGATTAAGTCTCCCTAATCAATGTTAACTTATCAACCTTCCACTCATTGATCAAAAGGGAAGAAGAAAAAAGAAGAAGAAGATGAAGAATGGATAAGGGAATGGAAAGATCAAAAATGCATAAGATGAAATAACATGTACCAATCCATATGTATTGACCAAATGACATTGAAATTCAAAGTCAAACAATGAGAAATCAGAAGTGAGATGAAGATTGGAGATCAAACAATAAGCAAGATATTTTTGGCATTTTTAATATTAAAATAAAAGAAAGGTCAAACTTCAAAATTACTTCAAAATTACTTCAAATCAACCTTGAAAGGTCCAAGTAATTTATCCTAAGTTCAACAAGGTCAAACAACGTTTGACAAAAAATTTCAGCATTTTTAAAAGTCAGAAACTAATTTTAATCAATTAAAAATGAATAAAAATAGCCTAATTGAACTAAAATCTCAAATAAATCTTAAATCAATTAAAAAATTGATGAAAATATTTTTCATAGATCCATCATCATTCAAATAGGTTAGGAAAATATTTTTGTATTTTTTGAATATCAAAAAATATTTAAAATGAATTAAAAATAACCAGAAAAGAGAAAATTCACAAAAAATATCAAATGACAAAATAAAAAATATTAAAAATCAGAAATAGAAACTAGAATTTATTTGGAGACTAATGCAAATGGTCCCATAATTTTTGGATAAAAAATGAGAGAGATATGAATTTTTGAAATAAAAGGGAATAAAAGAAATTAAATCAGAAAATTGGAAATTCAAAAAAAACCAGGAGCGTCAGATCTGAGCTCATTAATTAAGCTGGCAGATCATGCGCTCCAGATGTGCGCTCCCACCGTACTCTTCAGTCAATGCGCGCACACCATGTATTTAAAAAAGTCAAATAAAACAAAGGCTGAGATTAGATCGTGCACAGGAGATCCAAGGGCTGTGGTTTGATCTGGCACTAGGACGGCCACCGGAGCCACCTTCTTCTCCGGTGAGCCTCATAATTCCGGCCAGAGTTGCAGGTTTTCATACCTTCACCATTTTGCACGATCTTTATACCAAAATAAAGCTGGGGTGATGTACATCACCCCTGTAACCTTGAATCACACTCAAGATTCCTATAAGTTGAGAAATCTGAGGTGGAAAATTCAGGTGTGAATAATGCAGATCAAAGAAAAACGAAATTGAAGCTACCACTAGCTTGCCTCTCAAGTGAGGACTTCAGAAAACACTTTGGCCAGGCAAATAGATCAAAAAGATGAGAGATTCGAAGCAAATACCAGTTGAAGAACAAACTTGAATTCTGGAAACTTGAGCTTGATTCCTTGCTTTCTTTGCCAAAAAAGATGATCAATGAGATGTAGGATGAAGGTTTAGAAGCTTTAGATCCAAGGATTCAACCAGATGTAGTTGAATTTTGGATCTGAAAAATTTGGAGAAAAATGAACTAGCATCTTTGGTAATGGTTATGGATTCAATTGTGCAGCATCTTAGGCGCCATTAGGTTGAGAATTGAATGAAGAGGAGCATGTATTTATAGCTGAGCTTGAAGCAATGCAAGGCAATACTCGTGTGCATAAGAATTGGGTCCTCCATGCATGGGCTTGTACAGGCGCATGTGAGGCCCAAAAGCTGATGCAAATGAATGCTGAACACAAACCAAGTTGAATTAGACGTGTAATTTGAATGGCATTTGCTTGTGTATCAAGATTTCATGTGAATTCCTTATTTGAACCTAAACATTCACCTCTTCGAAAATGCCAATTAGAAAATCCAAACATAAGCATGTGGGTAATGGTTGGAAAGGTCTTGATGTAAGGAACAATTGTTATGTTGGGCAAAAATCCATTTGAAGTGTGGAAATTGGTGAATTTTGAGTTTAAAGTGTAATGTGCAAAACATGTCAATGCAAGGTTTCCAAATTTGGCCAATGTTCAAGCCCTTCTGTTTTGATGATGCATGCCTCAAATGAAAAAACCTCCAACATCAAAGTTGTAGATCTTTTCAAGACAATCAAAATGGACTTAAATTTTGCATCATTTGGATTTTAATGAAAGAGTTATGGGCACTTGAAGTTGGACTTTTTGCCTTTCAATGCATTTGGTCCAAAAGGACCTATAATGTCTTGCATTATCACATGTATTTCCTTTGATATTTTGAAATTTTGTTCAACATAACATTTGAATTATACATCTTAAGATTTCCAATGCATTTGATCCCACCTCAAAATCATAAAAAATGAATGAGTTATGTCCTTGGGAAGTTGACCTAAAATTAGGGTTTCAGTCAAAATGACCTATAATGTCTTGGAATGGGAGATGACCTTCCAAGCTTCAAATCAATCTTTGATGAACATGAAAGTTGTTCATATTATCCTTAAGAACATTTTTGCTTTTGGAATCATCCCCACTTGACCAACACATAAAAAGTTAGGTCTCAGTGCATTTCAAAATAGTTAGATGAATTGACTGATCAACTTCTCAAGTCCATGACTCATATCTTGATGAGTTGATGATTGAAGACACTCAAATAAGTTCAAATATGCATGAAATGATGAATTAAATAACTTCCCTTGATTTTATTTGACCATGGGCTGAGGTTGCTTCAAGAGCAAGGCATTGTGGTGCTCAGATGAATTAGGGTTTCCTTGGGGCACAAACCTCAAACCCTTTGACTTGCTTGGATCAAAAATGATGAATTTAAATGCTAGGGAGGCATATTTGATGGATGAGAATTCTGGGAACCATTACCATGTTTGCTATCATCTTCACTTGGCCATATCCCTGCACAAAGGATCTCCTTGAAGCTCTTGACTTTGTGATTGCTCAAGCTACAAACACAAGATGTTAGTGACATATTTTTGTGCTTTTGGTTGGTAAACAAAATAAGAAAAGCAATGATATACAATTCAAGCATCCTTGGTGATCTCAAACCACTCACAAGAAGTCCCACCCAAAGGCAAAGGGAACCAAGATGCTGATGATCCTTGAGGCAATGCAAATGCCATGTTATGATGCCATGATGGATCTTAGGGACAAAATTGGGGTCTTACACCTTTCCTTGCTCGAAAATTCACCAATGCCCCCTTTAGGTTTAGGGTTTTTTGTCTCTTAAATATGGTGGCCAAATAATCTTAATGGGCTCAGAATAATTGTTTTGTCCATAAGCAAAATAATGCCAAGTGAGGTGTATTAGGAATGGACACATGAGGTTTGTGTTATTTTGGGCCAAACATAAGTGAGTGAATATCAAAAGCATGGCCAAATGAGGTAAGAAAAACATGGGCTGTGTATTGCAGCATGGCTTGGCAAGCAAGAAATTCATTTCAAAGTGATGACTTTGAGGCCATGTAACTTGATGAGCAAGCTACCAAATGATGAAATAATGCAAACACTAGAAAGATCTCATGGAGTATGTCATCTTTCATGTTGAGCACAAATGGAAATGATGAATTGAAGAAGTTGAAAAATGGGCCTCAAGTTCAGGTCTCAACTTTGCAAAATGGTTGGGCCAGTTTGGCCTGAAATCTGCCTAGAAAATCAACTCATGGTGCTCACTTTAGGTGAATGCATCTCTCAAACCATGGATCCAAATGAGATGATTCCAAAAGGAGGTGAAAGAGGACATGGCAAGATGTAATTGTATGATGCCTTGAAGTGCAAGTAAACTGGCCAAGAAGTCTTGACAAACTTTGAAGATTTTTGGACTTAGAAATTTTTCTAAGTGTCCTAAAAATATGTCTCACTTTGACTAAGCATAACTTTCTCAATTTTGATCCAAATGGAGAAAACTTTATATTTCTAGAAATCTTGGAACAAGAGGAACAACTTTCGTGTTGGAGAAATTTTCAAATGGAGCTTTTATCTTGATAGAAAATGGGCTTAAAGTGGGTGCAACAATCATGAAAACTTGCCCTAAATGGAAAGTCAACCATTTTCAAATTAAGTAACTTTTCCAATTCCTGATTAAATGATGAATCCATGATCCAACCTTGATCAAATTTCACATGTAGGCTCCCCTAGGCATGGATTTTGATATTCCACTCTCAAAATGTCAGGAGTTGACTTTTCTAGCCCCACAGTTGACTTTTCCCAAACTGTCTGATTCCCGATTCCAGTGATCAATTAAAGCACTCCTGGCTCAAATAAAGAGCTGATTTTTTGTATGTAGACCCTTGTGGACATATGGAGGGCGATGGAAAAGAGTTTCACCCAAAGAATCAGAAATAAACTGATTTTATACCAAACCCTAATTTTAGGGCAAAATGATCAAGGACTGATTGCACTGTTTGCCAATGGATCTTTCTGAGATAATTGCGAGTCTTCCTAGGCCAAGATGCCTCTCTAATCATGACATGGATGAGACCCTCTACTTCCAACCAAACATTTCCTGTTGCAGGTAGCCATGAAACTCTAATTTTTGATTAAATCCAAATGCACACTCTGAGAGCTCGGAATCCTCCACTGATGAACTGAGGACCACAATAAGACACCTGGAGCCCCCCTGAGACCCTTGAGACTTGTACACTTAGAGAATGAAGCCCAATTCTCCATCTTGCTTTGTGGGGGCTCCTACTGTTAAGGAGTGATCAATCAAAACCTGATTCCCAGTCACTAATGTAGTATGCAATGAATATGACCTAGTATGATGCTAACGAAGTGTGAAACATAATCCCATGCTTCCATGAAGAATTAAGGGTAAACTTTGGGGTGTTACACTAAGTAATGTGCTTAAAACCGGTTTATGCATCATGAAAAACATTGGATGATCATGTGCGACAAATCGAAACGCGGTGAAATTCTATCGCTATCTCAATAAAATAATCATGGATAAACAACATAAGAGCGGATGAATCCATAAATTAAAATCGACGCTTTAGCAATTAAAATAAATAAAAGGGGTAAACATTAAAAAAGAACAATGAGTATCAAAGAAATGGGAATAAAACATAAACATGAAAGAATTAAAAAGAATAACATAGAAAATTAAATGCAAAAAAAAAACTAAACATGCTACACACAGGTGTTGAACCCACCACTAAAAGAGGGAGATGAACTAACTCCATCTCCATCAGGCTACAAGCTACTCACTAACAAACTAAGACCAACAAAAACCTAAATACTAACCGAAACCTTCCAAAGAAAAAAACAAATAAAAAGGCCAACCATGGGCCGCTGGATTAGGTTTGGAATAAAGCCCACCCTAAACTCCTGAACCGTATGGGCTTGGGTCAGTGAAGACCCGTTTCCCTCAAGCTAGCCCAACACGGAAATAAGCGAGGGAGACCAACAGACAAACCCTAGCTGTCTGGCTATTGGGTACGGACTACGAGGGCTTGCCAACACTAATACTAGTTGTCAACAATTAATAAAAAGTTGCTGCAAAAGAAAACCAACGGGCAGACTTTAAGGGAGCACAGTAACCGAACCTTCAACCAAAGATTCCCCAAAAGAAAACAAAATAAAGGGACAAATCTACAGGAACCAAAGCGATGCAAAATGAAAAGAAACGAAATTGTCCCCTATTTCCAAAATCCACACTTTCCATAAAGAACTGGTTCTTTCATCCTGGAAATGAACGAAAAATAAATAAAAAAACAACAGAGGAAAACGAAAATGAAGCCAACAGAATTTCCATCTGAAAGTCAAACAGGGACGATGACGAACAAATTCTTAATCGGTAAAGTAAGCGACACTCAGCACAATGATAGTTATTCCTCATTCGACCTAAGGTCAAGAATGGATCATTACCGGTCATAATCAAACGAGAACCAACACGCACGATTCGCTAAGAAAGCTTACCTGTTACCACAAGATCAAACGGTGATTTGAAAAGGTAACACCTTGTCTGACCCTTTTCGTTACTTCGTGCTTCGTTCTCTTTTCTTCTTCTTCCGAGTGGTTCGCGAGTTGGGCTTGGTGAGGGTTTGTCGTTTCACCTTCTCGCCGTCGAAAGATTAGGGTTCTTTGTTTTTGAATCCCCCTTATATATGACTAATAATTTCTCCTTTTCTTCTGCTGTTAGCTTCTTCTGAATAGTGGAGCGCGTTCGTACGGAAGACGCATGGGAAATTTTGTCCTTATCCATCTTATGGTCCCTTTCGATCCTTTCCATCCCCAAAAACTTTACTGTTGGTAATAGGTGAATTTACCACTGTAAACTCACTCAGACGAAATAGAATATGCGTTTTAGAGTTACTAATTATGTGTGTTGTGTTGTAACAGTCTTGGCATGGCTTTGGCTGGACTGAAACAGACGTCAGTTATCAAAGACGAATGTTCTTCAATAGTAGCTTTTTGTTTTAGAAACTTTTTGTTTTAGAGAATCAATGTACCATGTAACAGCCTGTTTGTCATGTCCACTGCTTGCAGGTAACTTTCCATATGATAAGAAATGGCAATGACAATTTTCTTGAACCTTTCTAATTTAGAGATCCATCATCCACAAAGCGATCGACATCAGCCCACTAGTTTGAAGGTGATGTAAGAGTCTCTTTTAGGGAAGCGAAGGATGACGCTCACGGAAACACTGCATAATACGATAGTTGCAACATACAACAGCACAACAATCTCTGCCATATAAAGTATCAGAGTCCTTTACTGTTGATCTTTGGACAATGTCGGGAATGCGTGTGTTGATGCTGAAGGATTCATGGGCTATGACGTAGTTTGGTGAGCTGCCATACGCGTGACGGTTCGCGTCACCAAATGAACACGATAATGCATCACTACAATGTTGCCCTTTCTGCTCGTATCAGGTTAGTACTGATCTGAACTTTGACTCGCTTTAATGGCCCAAATAAGCATATGGTCGGATCAAAATCTTAATGGCTTATAGCGTATATTGCAAACTTGCGTTTATGAGTTTAAAACTTGAGTCCCTTTACTGATTTCAGGTGGTGTTGTAGCAGAAACATTCCAACCTAAATTTTGGATTGCGGCGGCTGGAAGAAGTCATAGACACGTTGGTGCCAAGACTAAGGTCGGGCGTGCTGTTACACTGTGGTCAAATTGCTGCAAAATTGGTGTGGCTTGAGATGCAGAGAACAGTATTTGGAGGAGGTTCTACATCGTGATTAGCATACAATTTGCCAACTGGCTTTCATCATTATGTGAATTACCAATTTTATAAAATCCTGTCATAATTGTATACAAGTCATTCCATTCTTTGATAGGCTTATGGTTAGAATCCTTTGACCAATTCAAAAACATCCAGGTTTTCATTATGATTCGGTTTTGATTGACTTGTTTGCCTTAACCATTCAAGAGTCATAACATTTGAACCATACTGCAATTTTTTCCACAAAAATTCCGCAAGTCGTTTAACATGATAAGAAAGAATATGTGTAACTGTTGTCGTCAGTAAATCACATAAGCTATATGTGACTAATAGCATCTGCTCTAGCAAACTGATGCTATCAAAATCCACATTTTTGGGAGTATTAGATTCTATAACTGTGAAAAGAACTAGATAAACTTTCATCTTTAAGTTTAGAAAGAACTAACTACAAATTAGACATCATGAATCTAGACATATGCTGCCACAGGCAGGTCCCTAAAATCTTCCATCTTTCATCATTCGGAACCAAACTTTTCGTATCTGCCTCTAGTTTATTCTATGTAGATTTGGATACTTGAAGGTTTTCTGTATTAGTTATGAAAGAATTTTGACCCAAAAAATGTGCGACTTGAGATAAGGTTCTTCAGATTCACCATATCAACCTCATAAGCATTACAACCATCATGTGCAATCAAGAAAGGTCGCACCATGAGTAAAAGGGCTTCTAGTTTTCTACGAAGCCAAGCTAATGAAAAATATAAATAATATTCAATTAAATCAAGGATTTCAAGATGCTTTTTGACAAGATCTTTGCTAATAGACCTCAATTGACTCCTCAAAACAGCTCTTAAATACGACCATGAAATCAGAAGACCTTCAAAGTGACATTGTGAAGCTTTCTTAAGAGTTGAACTTAGTTGAGAATATTCCATATCGCAGACAAAAAAATAATCTTGAATACAAAAAGGGGATTTCTTCTGCATTTTTAAAGAGGGGTTTGAATTGAGAATGAGATAAAATGGAAACATCAAATCTATTACTCTTCTTTTGAAACAATTCTCCTTGAGTGCTTCCGTTTGTCACATCATACCCAAAGTACCATAGCCCATGATGGCAAAGTAAGAGTAAGATCATGCTGATCAGATAACACAGAGTCAGCAAATACTTTTGTTCCAAAATCTCAAACCTTGCATATAACTTTGTTTGAAACTATCATTTGATTTCTCGTATTGAATCATTGACTCTTCAGAGTAAGAGCCTTCTCCACCAGATTCTATAAACGTGTCAGGCCAACTTGGATGCTCTCTTATCAGTTTTGATAAGTAGCAAAGTGCCAAATTCAATTTAACATGAAACTCCAGATGCACAGATACATCAGGAGATAACCAGTTAGAGGATTTTCCTGTCCAAGGCTTTAATGTAATGGACAGAACATCGCCTAAATCATTTGCTTGATCAGCAGTCCCAATCATGCTCGGAGAAGATGAGAAACACTCCAATGCCTCAAGAGGTATACCACATCTTTTTAGGGCAGTAATTGTCATCAAAGTCGCCCACTCCAGAAGGCTAGCCAGCCAGTAGCCTCCTCTACCAGTTGCAAACAGAAATATATACTTAGTAATTAGGTGATGTTATAATGGTCCACCAAGGCCCTCAACAAAGCGACAAATGACTAGTGCAAGTTGTTCGTCCCCCAGGGTCTTAGCACAAACATTTACAGCAGAAAAATGATCGATTGGGACAAAAAAAATTCAGGACCAAAATCAGGGTATGGCAATTGCCCCTATTTAAACGTCCATAACTAGAGGAATATGAAGTGACACCTATTCATTGGATCGCAGTGGGGGATGGTTAAATACCATGGAGACCCATATTTTGATCCTGAAAAATGCAAATGCTAAGATATGATATGCATGGGTGAAGGACTCTTTATTTCTGAATTTGTCTGTTAGAGATACGGTGAATCCTTAACAGGAGAATTCATGTCCGATAGACCAATCTGTGGGGAATACTGGCGGCCCATAGAGAAATTGACAAAATAAGGTAAAACAACTCGCTGGGGATAACAATCCTGTTGGAGAGTCAAACACACACTGGGGAATACTCAAAATGAAAGCCGATAAACGACACTTAGAACACAAGAGATTTCGTCAGCAAGTTCACACATGACTCACTAATAACTTGAACATTTTGAGAAAATTTACACAACAAGTTCATACATGACTTGACGACACTGGAATGATCAAAGAAAAAGGTTCTTCAAAATAGGTTCAGACATGACTTGGTAATACTGGAATAAAAAGTTCAGCGACAGGTTCATACATGACCTGCGAATGCTGGGGAATATCTAGAATAATTCTGACAACAAGTTCAAACATGACTTGACAACAATAGAAAAATCGAAAAGAGTATATCAACAGGTTCATACATGACCTAATGATAACTTGGACATTCTTGACAAATCCGGAGATTTCTCACAAGAAAATAATTTGATCACATTTTTTCGAAAATACTGTCGCTGAAAGAGTAAAAAATGATAAATTTCTAGGAAGCACCAGGGCCAAAAGGATGGAACTCTCTGTAGGTGCCAACCACAATTGGACTTATACCATAAACATATGGTACAACCATCTTCAAACGGATTAGTGCCACTTACAACTGGACTCCAAGGGTGCTGGTGACGACCATACTTAAAGATACCATTTACAGATGGATTTTAGATGTTGGTGACAACCAGACCTACAAGGATACCAGTTACAACTGGATTTGACAGGTGGTGGTGACAACCAGATTTTAAAAGGATACCAATTACAACTGGATTTGATGGATGATGGTGACAACCAGACTCTAAAAGGATACCAATTACAACTGGGTTTGACAGATGCTAGTGACAACCAGACTCTAAAATGATACCGGTTACAATTGGATTTGACAGATGCTGGTGACAACCAGACTTTAAAATGATACTAGTTACAACTGGATTTGACAGATGCTGGTGACAACCAGACTTTAGAATGATACCAGTTACAACTGGATTTGACAGATGTTGGTGACAACTAGACTTTAAAAGGATACCAGTTTTAACTGGATTTGACAGATGTTGGTGACAACCAGACTTTAAAAGGATACCAGTTACAACTGGATTTGACAGATGCTGGTGACAACCTGACTTTAAAATGATACCAATTACAATTGGATTTGTCAGATGCTGGTGACAACCAGACTTTATAAGGATACCAGTTACATATGGATTTGACGGATGCTGGTGACAACCAAACTTATCATACCATTTACAAATGGATTTTAAGACAGTGTCGGTCACAACTGTGATTGGGAATACCAATTACAATTGGATTTAAGATAAGATGCTGGTGACAACCGGATTTTACAGAGCCACCAGCTACAACAGGATTTTAACATTTGAGCGCCAGTTACAACTGGACTTAACAGATAGTGCCAATAACAATTGGACTTGCAGACAATGCTGGTTACAACCAGACTTATCATAACATTGACAATTGGATTTTATCAAAGCGCCAGTTACAACTGTGATTGAGGTCCCAATTATGATTGGATTTGAGACAAGATGCTGGTGACAACCAGACTTTAAAAGATACCAGTTACAACTGGATTTTATCATTTGAGCGCCAGTTACGACTGGACTTAACAGGTCATGCCAATAACAATTGGACTCGTAAACAATGCTGGTTACAACCAGACTTTTAAAAGAAACCAGTCACAATTGGATTTAGAGAAAGAACGCCAGTTACCACTGGACTTAACAAAAGATGTTGGTGACAACCAGATTTAAAGAGATACCAAATACAACTAGATTTGGTCAAGGATATTGGTAACAACCAGACTTAACAAACGACGCCAGTAACAACCAGACTTAGAGGTCAAGGGATACGATCAACAACAAGACCTAAGATTATGCAAATGAGCACGAAGTGTACTTCGGGCTAGGCGTGATTTTGATTTTGCTTATATGCATGATGTATGAATGATCATGATATGCAAATGCTGACAATATGCAGACTGGAGATTCGCACGGTTTCATGGGTGATACTGAATCCTCAACACCAATCAAATCAACCAAAGGAGTGATGATAGATGCATCAAAGAGGGACCTATCAAGCCAAACAATTACAACTGGCCCAGTAATCCTTTCGAAGAATGCTAAATCCGTGCTCTCTGGAGATATATGTTGATCATCCAAGAGAAATCTCGCGACTTGAGACTTGTGGGGAAAGACGAAAGTTTTCCTTTTAATATTCCAAATGTCAAAGCAAAATTGTGTTTCTCAATATGTTGAAAAATTCTTTTTGAGTTCAAAATTCATTATTAACAAATAAATGGCATTTTGCATAACAAAGAAATCAGAGAAAAACAACAAATGATAGAATTTGATAGGCAAACTTGTATTTATTCAAGAATGGTAGCACACAAATGGTGTATCTCCATGGAATGTTACAAATTTGAAAATGGCAATAGGGAAAGGTTTACATTGAATCGCAATGACTAACTATCCCTAATAACAATGACCCCACAAAACCTCACTTTTGAAGGGAGCAGTTGAGTTGATCTTCCACTTTTAGCTCTTCTGTATTGATTAGTGACCAATGATGTAGTCTATGCCCCTTGTCCCTAATTTTTGCCTGGATCGCCCTTTCGGGTTTTCAATCCACCGGGACGCTCTTTTTTTGCCTAGGTCGCCCTTTCAGGTTTTCAACTTAGCGAGCTACCATTTTTTAATTATCCCTAACTTTTGCCTGGACTGCCCTTTCAAGTTTTCAATCCACCGGGTTTTTGTTAGGCATAGTATCTTTTGATTACATCAGAGTTCATAGGGTGGATGAGCTCTTCGCCATCCATAGTTGTGAGAAACAAAGCACCTCCAGAGTAATGCTCTCTTTACAACGTATGGGCCTTCATAGTTTGAAGTCCACTTCCCACGTGAATCTTTGTGTATTGGCAAGATCTTCTTGAGCACGAGATCTCCTTCCTTGAACTCTCGAGGACGAACCTTTTTGTCAAACTCTTTCTTGATTCGTTGCTGGTATAGTTGTCCATGGCACAGAGCGGTCATACGCTTCTCATCAATGAGATTAAGTTGATCATAACTGTTCTGGATCCATTCAGCTTCGTCTAGCTTGGCCTCCATCAATACTCTCATTGAAGGTATCTCTACTTCGACTGGAAGAACTGCTTCCATTTCATACACTAAGGAGAATGGGGTTTCCCCTGTTGAAGTGCGGACTGAGGTCTGGTATCCATGCAGAGTAAAGGGTAACATCTCGTGTCAGTCCTTATAAGTTTTCACCATCTTTTGCAGGATCTTCTTGATATTTTAGTTGGCGGCTTCAACAGCATTGTTCATCTTTGGACGATATGGAGAAGAATTATGGTGGTCAATCTTGAAACTCTCACATAATTCTGTCATTGTCTTGTTGTTCAAGTTTGAATCGTTGTCTGTAATGATCTTGCTAGGGATTCCATAGAGGCAGATAATCTCCTTCTTGATGAAGTGAGCAACCACATGTCTCGTCACATTGGTGTAGGAAGTAGCCTCCACACATTTAGTAAAGTAATCAATGGCAACCAGGATGAAGCGATGACCATTGGAAGCCTTGGGCTCTATAGGACCAATCATGTCGATGCCCCACATTGAGAAAGGCCAAGGTGATTTCAAAACATTCAACAGTGTTGGCAGTACATGCACTTTGTCAGCATAAATCTGACACTTATGACATTTTCTGGCATAGATGAAACAATCGGACTCCATGGTCAACCAATAATAGCCAGCTCTCAAAATCTTCTTGGCCATGGCATGTCCATTAGCATGAGTTCCAAAGGATCCTTCATGAATCTCCTTGATTAACATGTATGCTTCATGTCTATCCATGCATCTGAGCAGAACCATGTCATGGTTTCTCTTGTAAAGCACATCATTACTCAGAAAGAATTGGATGATAACCTCCTCAGCGTTTTCTTATCCAATAATGTAGCATCTTCTGGATACTCTTGACTTAGAAGATATCGCTTGATATCATGAAACCATGGTTTACCATCAGTTTCTTCTTCAATCAGCTGATAGTAAGCAGGCTCATCTCTTCGCTCAATTCGAATAAGTGGAGCTTCATTACGGAATCTGACTTGGTACATTGATGCTAATGTTGCCAAAGCGTCAGCCACTTAATTCTCTACTCTTGGGATGTGATGGAAAGTGACATCGTCAAAGTATTCTATCATCTTTACAACATGATCACGATATAGGATCAACTTCGTATCACGGGTCTCCCATTCACCTTTGACTTGATAGATCACTAAGGATGAGTCTCCATACAACTCAAGGATCTTGATTCAGAGATCAATTGCGGCTTCAAGACCAAGGATGCAAGATTCATACTCTGCGACATTATTCGTACAATCAAGGCACAACCTTGCTGTGAAAGGGGTAAAGCCACCATTTGGATTCATCAAAACAGCTCTCACACCATGACCACTGTAATTAGAGGAACCATCGAACGCGAGCTTCCATCGAGATCCTGGTTCTGGTCCTTCATCTGGGCCTGGGATCTCACAATCCTTTATCACCATTATATCCTCATCGGGGAAATCAAACTTCAACGGCTGATAGTCTTCAACTGGTTGATGAGCAAGATACTCTGCTAACACACTTCCCTTGATTTCCTTCTGGGTTACGTACTGGATGTCGTACTCTGACAAGAGCATCTTCCAACGGGCAAGTCTTCCAGTCAAGGCAGGTTTCTCAAAGATGTACTTTATCGGGTCCATCTTCGAGATCAACAAAGTAGTATGGAAAATCATGTACTGCCTCGAACGACGAGCAGCCCATGCTAGCGTGTAACAAGTTTTCTCCAAAAGTGAATATCTACTTTCACAATCAGTAAACTTTTTACTCAGATAGTAAATAGCATGTTCTTTTTGACCACTTTCGTCATGTTTCCCCAGCACGCATCCCATTGACCCTTCAAGTACAGTCAGATACACGATTAATGGCTTTCCTGGGACAGGTGGAATCAAAATAGGAGGCTCTTGCAAGTATTGAAAAATCTTCTCAAAAGCACTTTGACAATCAGAATTCCATTCAATATCATGATCTTTTCGAAGCAATTTGAAGATAGGCTCACACGTGGCTGTCATATGTGAGATAAACCTTTAGATGTAATTCAAACGTCCAAGGAAACCTCTAACTTCTCGCTCGGTGCGTGGAGCAGAAATTTCTTGTATAGCTCGGACCTTATCGGGGTCTACCTTAATTCCTCGTTGACTAACGATGAAACCAAGAAACATCCCTGAACAGACACCGAATGTGCATTTTGCAGGGTTTAATCGTAATCTAAACTTTCTGAGGCGTTCAAACAGCTTCTTCAGATGGCCCATATGATCTTTTTCATTCTGAGATTTAGCGATCATGTCGTCAACATAAACCTATATCTCCTTGTGCATCATATCATGGAAAAGAGTGACCATAGCTCTTTGGTAAGTTGCCCCAACATTTTTGAGATTGAAAGGCATTACCTTGTAGCAAAAAGTGCCCCAAGAGGTAATAAAAGTGGTCTTATCCATGTCATATAGAGCCATCTTGATTTGATTGTATCAAGAAAAACCATGCATAAAGGAGAATATAGAAAAAATTGCAGTGTTATCTACCAGAGTACCAATGTGTGGTAGAGGGAAATCGTCCTTTAGACTAGCTTTGTTCAGATCCCTATAGTCAACACACATCCTCACCTTTCCATCCTTTTTAGGCACAGGTACAGTATTAACTACCCATTGCGGGTACTTCACCACTACGAGGAAACCAACATCAAATTATCGTTTGACTTCTTCACGAATCTTCAGAGCCATATCTGGTCTTGTTCTTTGGAGTTTCTGCTTTACTGGCGGGCATTTTGGCTGAAGCAGAAGCTTCTGCTCAACGATGTCGGTGTCCAGTCCTGGCATATCCTGGTATGACCATGCAAATACATCCACATATTCTTGTAGCAGCTTAACCAATCTCTCTTTGACTCTTGCTTCAAGCGTGGTGCCGACCTTGACTTCTTTCTTTTCTTCCTCTATGCCAAGGTTGATGGTTTCCACTGGTTCTTCATGTTGTTGAAGGGCTTTGGACTCGTGCTTGAGCAGCCTTGCCAATTCGTCGGGGATGTAACAATCTTCCTCACCCTCTTCTTCCGCTTGGTAGATAGGGGAGTCAAAGTTATGAGAGGGAGTAAAGTCATTGGATTCAACGGGGTTATCATTTATTCTACATGTTTGAATGATTGATTTCTTTTAGAAAAGTAAAAATAAAAGATGCATAAATGAAATTTTTTTGTTTTTGAAAAGATTGCCAATTTCTTAAGAGAAAGCAAATAAATTAATAAGAAGAATTTAACAAAATACCTTTCATTCACTGATAATGATTATTTGAAAATGAAAAGGGGCCCCACAACATGATCCATTAGCCTTGTGCAAAGCTAAGGATTTGAAAGGAAAAAACAACAATTATTACTTTGACAAAGGAAAAATTTCGGGGATCTCAACCGCCTTCCAGTTGTTCAAAGCTGTCTCACACCGGTAAACCAAACATGGCTCATCTTCGTCTTCGGTGCTATCTCCAATTGCATTGACCTTATCTCCATGGATGAATCATGTGCTAAGGAATACTTCTTGGATGCTTCAGGTGTTGTCCTTTGCAGGGACTCAGGCTCCTTTCGCAGCAGAAGGCACATATCCCAAACCAAAGCGATCATGCTTCTCACGAACATCAATAAGTTGACCCTAACCTTCAGGGTTTCCTCCTTCAATGCTATACTTTGCGCTTTTTAAAGAAGCGAAAGATGAACAAGCTTTCCCAACCGGGTCCTTCATCTCCATAAAAGTGGTGTTGGCTATTTCTAGAGCTTGGAAAGAAGTTTCCAAAGCGTCCTCATCAGCCTCGATATATCTGAAGGATGAAAGGTGACTAACCACAAAGTCCTCCTCCCCAGAAATAATCATCAATTGATTGTCCACCATAAACTTCATTTTCTGGTGTAAAGTGGAGGTAACTGCCCCTGCATCATGAATCCAAGGACGCCCCAATAAGCAGCTATATGCTGGATTGATATCCATGACTTGAAAATTAATCGGGAATACATGAGG
Source organism: Lathyrus oleraceus (assembly GCF_024323335.1). NCBI lineage: Eukaryota > Viridiplantae > Streptophyta > Magnoliopsida > Fabales > Fabaceae > Lathyrus > Lathyrus oleraceus. Next base: position 54,819,382 of record NC_066583.1, read on the forward strand.
GCCAATCAATATGGGCAATTCTACCTCTCCAATCACGGTTCTCCTAGAACCATCAAAAGCTTTCACTATCAAGGCACTGGGCTTCATAGCCGGTCCTTGATAAGATAACTTGGCGAGTGTTCTCTTTGGTATAACATTCAAAGAAGATCCGGTATAAACCAAAACTCTTGCCAAAGCATCATCTTTGCATTTTACCGAGATATGGAGAGCACGATTGTGATTTTGTCCATCCTCAGGTAATTCCTCTCCACTGAAGCTCAAAGTATTGCAAGTTGCGATATTTGCAACTACTCCATCAAATTGGTCAACTGTTATGCTTTGCGTTACATGAGCTTGGGCAAGCACCTTCAACAAAGCCTCCCTATGGGCTTGGAAGTTCAATAGCATAGACAAAATAGAAATCTTATATGGTGTTTGATGCAACTGGTCCACAACCTTGTAGTCACTTCTCTTGATCAACTTCAAGAATTCAACAACATCTTCGGATTGGACCACTTCGGGTCCTTTAGTGGTGTAAGACCCTAATTTTGTCCCTAAGATCCCTCATGGCATCATAGCATTGCATTACATAAGCCTCAAGGATCATTGGACACCTTGCTTCCTTCCCTGTGGGTGGGATCTTTTTTGAGAGTGATTCTTGATCACCAAGCATTTCTTGCATTTGTATATCATTGCTTTTCTTTTAATCACTAACCAAAAATGTACAAAAATATGTCATCTAACATTTGTCTTGTAGCTTAAGCAGTCAACAGGTCAAGGCATTCAAGTGAATCCTTTGTGCAAAAGATGAGGTTTCCATTGAGATATGGATCATGTGATCATTATATTGAGCTTATATGAGCTATAGGTCCATTTTGGAGCAAATTCCCCAAGTGGCAAAGGCCCAAGTTCATCAGAATATTTTCAGGTCATCTAAGGACCAATGTAAGTCAACTGAAAGTCAACTGAGGGCTTTGAGTGTGAGAATTGAATTTCTTCATCCCATTCATGTTCAAAAAATGCCTATTCATCATGTCAAACATCTACATTGAAGATTTTGAGGTCAAGTCAAAAGTTTCCCAAAATGGAAAGTGACCTATAATTTCAAGTTTCCAAAAATGGAAAGTTTTTAGACCAACTTCAACTCAACTTTCCAACATCAAAGAAGCTTCAAATGAATTTTTGTCCAACATGAAAGTTGAAGATCTTTCTCTCCCATTTCCAAAAAGTCCAAGATCGTGAGCATCTGATGAATGGTTGAGAAGTTATGATCCAATCATTGCAATGTGTACATGGAACTTCAACAAGCCATAACTTTTGATCTAAAACTCCAAATTGAGTGCCTCTTTTTGCATTATGCTTCTCATGACCTATAATTTCCAAATCCATCATTACATTGCATGAAATTTCATCATATGATCATTTGCTCATTCATGAACATTTTGGAGGGAAATTTGGAAATTCAAAATTGGTGAATCATATGAACAAAATACCACTGCCATTATGCTTATGAGATGATTTTGAGTGAGTTTACACCTCCATGTGGTACTGTTCACGTGTAGATTTGCATGGCACCTCACATTTTACAATTTTTGCCATACACCTCATTTTCACTAACCATAATTAACTCATGCTTAATTCTGATTTGGATGTGATTAAGAGACCATATATAAACCAAATCATAACAGAATTGTGGAGTTTTTGAAGATTCTAGATCCAAATTTTTCTTTCCCTCCATTTTTGCTCTCCATTGAAACTTCAATTTCTTCCACATAACACTTTGATTTTATTGCATATTCTTGTTCTCTGATCATCATTGAGTGCAGATCAAGCTTTGATTTGAAGAATTCAAGCAGAAATCAAGCACACCAAGCTCAAGAACATGAAGATGGAAACTGATATTTGAGCTAGATCCAAGCATCTCCAAGCTTCAATTCATGCACAAAGCGTTATAATATCATCTCAGGATTGGATATACACACTTGCAAGGCCTTGAATCGCTTGTTTCCAGTGACTGCTCCTCAATGTAACACCCCAAAATTTGCCCTCCTCATTCATGCATTCATTTAGCATTTCATATTGCATTTCATATTGCATTTCATCATGTCAATCAGAATTAGATCCAAGAAACTTAAAAAAAAAAAAACAAAATAAAAATAAATAAATAAATAAATAATAATTTTAGAAAAAAAAACGAAAAACAAAAAATTTAGAAAAAAATAATAATAATAATAAAAAAATAAATAAAATATAATAGAAAAAACTTGGACTTGGACCTCTCTCATTTGAGCCCACAAAGCCATGAAAATCAGGTTATAAAAGAGGGAGATCAGACAGAAAAAGAAGAGAAGCAAAATACTCTGAGGTTTCCTTGAAACAAAACCCTTGACAAAACCTGGAGAGAAACCTGACAGAGAACTCAGAGCAACCCCCAGGCAGCTCTGAAAAATTCAATCTGACTCACACACTTTCATCTCACGCAAACCCTAACATTGCCTTGCAAACCCAGCCGTGCCATTTGATTTCAACCGGTCTCTCCCATCAGGTTTGCCTCATTCCCATGATTTTATGCTCTTAATTTGGATCATCTGAATGTATGAGGTATGATGGATGAATTTCATTATGTTTTTGCCCACGGGTTTAATTATGCATGAATGGGTGAAACCTATGCCTTGAATGTTTAATCACATGATTTCTGAAATGTATGCCACAGGGTTTGAAGTTTCTGAAACCATACTGTTATCCATGAAAAAAATGTTTATCGTGTTTCACTAACCCTTTTGTTGAGTTTTTGTGAGGGCTCACAGACTCTTGCAGAGATGGTTTGCGTGGTTTTCCCACTTTATTTGTGGGATACCCCCTGGAGGTTCATTCCAATTACCTGTACTGACTCACCTTTCTTTGATGGCATTAGCTTGGGAGATCCCTGGGTTTCTTACTCCTTTAATTGCTGTTACTTCGGATCTTTATCCGTGTGGTACTTTTACCTCTTTTCCGCATTTTATCGCTTTCTTAGCTAGAAGACCTCGATAGGAGGCATTTGTTTTCTTTTGTTTATTTACTTCTGAGCCCCTTGTTGGCACATTTACTTTATACATGTTTGTTTTGTATGTGTTCGTATCCCTGCAGGTAGCGCGGTTCCTTCGTCAAGGACTGCCTTTTTGCCCTTGAGCATCCCAAACCCTAAAACCCAAAGCAACACGTTAACTCCTTCTACTACAAGCGAGTAAGTCTCCAAAGGTCGAGCATCCGGTAGATTGCGTAGTGACGTCGTTCATCCAAAACCCAATCCATAACCCCGTAGTTAGCCGAACTACGTTTTGCTCTGATTCTCAGGCCAGATGAGATACGTAGGCATAAGACGCGATGTCTTAGCGAGCACAATTACCCAACCCATAGGTCAGCCGAGCTACGAAGACTCTGATTCTCATATTCAGATGAGATACGTATGCAGTGGATGCGACATCCGCACGAGTCATTTTCATTTAACCCTTTTTTTTTTGTAAACAGAACAAGATAAACTCACACCCTTTAGACAAGAACTACAAAAGTGGATCCCGTAGAGTACTACGGATGCGTAGGGGTGCTAATACCTTCCCTTCGCATAACCGACTCCCGAACCCAAGATTTGGTTGCGAGACCCCGTCTTGTCCTTTCCTTTTTCAGGTTTACTTCGAGCGTTTCCTTTCCCTCCTTTGGGATGAATAACGCACGGTGGCGACTCTTCTGTCATTTTCTTTCGCCGGTTGTTTTTTTCGCGCACTGTATTTTTCAGGTTGCGACAGCTGGCGACTTCACTGGGGATTGAAAGAAGTTGACCTCTTGCTGGTCCATCTTCCCTAAGCGAGTCCCTCCTAGCTTGTGTGATTTCTTGTTTATTGGGTGTTCATGCTTTTGTACATTTATTTGCTTACCTGCTTGCATGCATCTGTTGTATCTGTTGGATCTGTTTGTTTGTTTGTTGGGATGGGGTGTTCTATGAGAGATAAGCCCATTACCCAGGCTTGAGTGTACACACAGGTTTTATAGTGGATAATCATGAGGCTTGCGTGGCGTGTTGCTACGTTAAGTCGTTCGTGAAGAACCACACCCAGACGAGGTTTCTTTTGGATATATTATGTCTTACGGGTGTTCCGTAACGACAGGGTGTTCCTCTAGAAATCGTCGACTCTGGTGACCATTTCCCGAGAACTCAATCGAGGCCGCTCCTCCGAGACGTGATTATGTTAGCTCTGGTGGGCGCATTCTCGCTGCTCAATCCGAGGATCCCGAGACTGGGAACTTGCTATTAGGATGTCTTGTTGAGGGGAGTCAATGGAGGTCTTTTGTCCCGTAATAATACCAAACCTTCAGTGGTAAACGTATTATTCGCGACTGAAGGGCTGAAGCTGACGAACTTCTGTTCTTAGAACCTACCAGTGAGGGGCGAGCTAAATTCAGGAAACCTTAACCTCCAACCAACCCGGTTTGTTGAAGCAGAGTTCTGATTTCGTATTATAGTCCTCAGTGGGTTTCTCTTCAGACAGTGCAACCTGACAGATGTTCAAGCGGATCCAGCAATTCTGATTGACATGCCTTTGCATTGCATAACATCATCTGCTTATTTGAATCCAACATCTCATGCTTATTCATTTGCAGGGTATTCCCTTTCAAAACGGGGGTGCCTTAAAACTGAACAAGCAGTGCATCGCATACCATGCATATTAACCCTTGTCTGTTTTGCAGGTGTCACCGCAGTGTCTAATGTTTGTTCCCTGTATCAGGCAGTTATTGGTCCCAAGCGAGTCCACAGGTACCCGACAAAGGAAAATCGTCCACAGCTAGCGATGGACCAAGAACAGAAAGAGCTGGCTGATATGCGTGAAAGGATGGATCAGTTCATGACATTGATGACTGGTATGGCAGAAGGCCAGGAAAAGCTGAGGGAATTGGTTGAGCAACCGAGACCCGATCCGGAGGTGGAGATACCAAATGCTGAGGGAAACCCTGGTAACCCTGGGAACGCTGATAACCCTGTGAACACTGGTAACGCGGGTAACGCAAATGCTGATGGAAACCCGAGTAATGTTGGCAACACAGGGAATGTTGGAAATGGTATCGGCGGAAGGTACAATGTGAATCAAGGAATTTGGATTAACGGGCGCCCCGTTACTGAAGATTATCAGTATGATCAATTTTCTTTGCACGACGAGGCCCTCGAGACCACTCGCCGTATGGATGAGCTTGCTGAGAAGCTCAAATCTTTGGAGTCTCAAAATTCCTTAGGCTTTGATGTCACAAATCTTGGTCTGGTTCAGGGAGTAAGGATTCCTCACAAGTTCAAACCCCCTACTTTTGAGAAATACAACGGGGCTTCTTGCCCACGCACTCATCTCCAATCTTATCTAGGAAGGTTGGAGCTCACACGGAAGATGAAAAGCTGTGGATGTACTATTTTGAAGACAGCCTAACTGGAGCTTCTCGTGAATGGTATTCTCATTTGTCTCGTACTACCATCAAGAGCTGGAATGACTTGGTAGAGGCTTTTGTCAAGCAATATCAATACAACTTGGACATGGCTCCAAATCGGACCTTGTTGCAAGGTATGTCTCAGACTGACAAGGAAACCTTTAGAGAGTATGCTCAGCGTTGGAGACAGATTGCTGCGTCCGTCCAACCCCCTATGTCTGAAAGGGAGATGGCGGACATGTTCATGAACACTCTTCAAGGCAATTATATTGAGAGATTGGCTGCTTGCCCGTCAATCAGCTTTGCAGAGATAGTATTTGCTGGAGAAAGAATCGAGAGTCTGTTGAAGATGGGCCGAATTCAAGACAATAGTGCTTCCAACTCATCAGGTCCCAAGAGACCATTTGCTGGTAACGGTCAGCGAAGAAAAGAAGGCGAGGCAAGCGTTGTGTATGCCGGCAGAGGCAGGGGTAGAGGATGCCCTAATTATTATCAAGATCAAGTGGCCGCAGTCACTATTCCAACACCTGTTCCTCAACCATAATATCATCCGCAACAACAACCCATGTACAACAATCAACAACAAGGAGGTAATCCGGGTCAGCAGAGACACTATCAACAACGTCCAAGGCAGACGGACCGGGTCATCGAGCCAATCCCAATGCCTTATTCAGTATTACTTCCCAAGCTGATTGACATGAATCTGGTTACGTTGAGAACTCTGGCCCCACCAATCGATCCCAATAATTTTCCTAGAGGTTATGATGTCAACGCCAGATGTGCTTTTCACTCCAACGCACCTGGCCATACTACAGATAATTGCAAGGCTCTCCAGTTAAAGGTACAAGATTTGAGAGATGCCCAGGCTATCAATTTTGCTCTGGTGCCTAATGTTATCCAGAACCCGATGCCGGCTCACGGCGGGCAGAGGATTAATGCTGTTGATAGTGGGGAAACTTTGAATTTGGTTTCTGATGTGACTAAGGTGAAGACTTCTCTATCGGTGGTTAAAGACCGACTTCTGAAAGGACAGATTTTCCCGAGCTGTGGGGAAGAATGCAGAAATTGTCAAGCTGCCGAAAATGGATGTGAGAGTTTGAGAAGGGGTATTCAGCAACTGATAGATGAAGGTTGTCTTCAGTTCGATCAGGCCCGTCCAGTGAAGAATGATGTATCGACGGTGACGTTTTATTTCACTCCTGAAGAAATATATGTTCCCGAGAGACTCGCTCCGACAACAATATATTTCCCAGAAAGTACAGAACCAGCAGCGGTGAACATCGAAAGTTCAGCACCAGTTGCAATTTACTCTGACAGCCCTCAACCGACTTTGGTTGGTCCGATCACCATCACAATACCAGGACCCGTTCCGTATAAGAAAGACAGTGCTATCCCGTGGCACTATGGGGCTGATATCTACTGCCAGGGGCAGAAAGTTAACGAAGAAGACATTGACATTGGTAGCTCCGCTGTAGACAATGTTGGAGGGGTTGGTGGCTTCACTCGCAGTGGACGCCTATTTGCACCATCAACATTACGCGCGAATACTGAAGCCGAGGCAGCTGCCAAGGCTAAAGGGAAACAGATGGCCGCCGAAGAGGTTACTACTGAGGAAGATCCTCCTAAGACCGCATTCGAGAAGGAAGTGGATGAGTTTATGAGGATTATCAAGAAAAGTGACTACAAGGTAGTCGACCAGCTAAATCAGACACCCTCAAAGATCTCCATTCTGTCACTATTGATGTGCTCTGAGGCGCACAGAGGAGCCTTGTTGAAAGTACTGAATATGGCCTATGTTCCCCTGGAGATAACTGTTAACCAGCTGGAGTCGGTAGTTTCCAATGTAAACGCTAGCCGTGGGCTAGGTTTCACCGATAATGACCTAACATCTGAGGGCAGGAATCACAACAAAGCCTTGCATATCACAATGGAGTGCAAAGGGGTGGTGCTTTCCCATGTTTTGGTTGATACAGGCTCTTCTCTGAATGTTCTTCCAAAGAAAGCCTTAACGAAGTTGGATTGCGATGACACCATCCTGAGGCCAAGTAACTTAGTTGTGAGGGCTTTTGATGGCTCTAAGAGAGCTGTCTTTGGCGAAGTTGAGTTGCCAGTTAAGATTGGACCGCAGGTGTTCAAGAGCACCTTTTATGTGATGGATATCCAGCCTGCCTACAGCTGTCTGCTAGGTCGGCCTTGGATTCATGTTGCCGGTGCTGTTACTTCTACCCTCCACCAGAAGCTCAAATATGAACTAGAAGGTCAGGTCGTCACTGTCTGTGGTGAAGAGGATATTTTTGTTAGCCACCTGTCTACATTTAAGTATGTAGAGATGGACGGCGAGATGCACGAGATGCTGTGTCATGGCTTCGAAGCCATAAACATCAATGAGGTCGCGCCCGAAGCTGTCTTTTCACCTGAGCTTGAGAAGGTCGGGACTTTTATCTCTTCATACAAGCAAGCTGTCGAAGTGGTTAAAGCTGGTAATGCCCAAGGCTGGGTCAAATTTGTGGAGCCAGTCATCAAAGAAGACAAGTTTGGATTGGGGTATGCTCCGGGATCTCAGAAGAATGAAACCGGTACTCTCTCCAGCGGGGGTTTGGTTTCTCCCCACATCGTCAATGTTGTAGATGAAGACAAGGCTGACAGCGACTGTGACTTAGATAGCTGGATTCACCCGTGTGTCCCGGGAGAAAAGCTCAACAATTGGTCGTCTGAAAAGTCGTCCGGGTTACTCTACTGAAAGAGTGATTTTTATTATTTTCCTTTATTACATGCATAATAAAGTCTTACACTTTGCCCAAGGTGTAACGGCTCATTTGTAGGGCCATCCATTTAGTTACATTTCGCAATTATTTTTATCATCAATAAAGGACGGCTTTTGCAAACAATTTTGTGTTCTCTTTCTTTCAGTTTTTTTACTTTTACAAAAAAAATGGCAATGTTTCTTTTTTCGTTTTTTCTTTCTTTCCAAAAAAAAATCTCTCTCATTCTAAGGTAAAGCATGATCCTCCATCATGCAGAGCGGACCACCCGGATCTCACTACTAACGACACTGCTATGGCCAAGTATGGCTTCGACAATCCTATCTATTAAGCCGAAGAAGGGGTTGAGGAAGATTGTGAATTGCCTGAAGGGTTAGCCAGATTGTTGAAATAGGAGGACCGAGCTATTACACCTTATCAGGAGGTGATTGAGACCGTCAACATCGGTACCGCAGACGACAAGAAAGAGATCAAGATCGGGGCAAGTCTACAGGCCGAGAGGAAAGACCGTTGATCATGTACTTGACTGTGTTAGAAAGGTAAATGGGTTTTGTGCTCGGTCAGCATGACGAGTCAGGTCGAAAAGAGCATGCAATATACTACCTTAGCAAAAGTTTACCGACTGTGAACAAAGATACTCATTGCTCGAGAAAACTTGCCGCGCTTTGGCATGGGCTGCTCGCCGACTAAGACAGTATATGTTGACTCACACGACTCTATTGATATCAAAAATGGATCCAGTCAAGTATATTTTTGAAAAGCCAGCACTTACCGGAAAGGTTACTAGGTGACAAATGATACTGACAGAGTATGACATCCAATACACTTCACAAAAGCCATCGAGGGAAGTGTCTTGTCAGACTATCTTGCAGAGCAACCAATTGATGATTACCAACCTATGAGGTTTGACTTTCTTGATGAGGACATCATGTTTCTCAAATCGAAAGATTGAGAGGAACCACTCCCGGAGGAGGGGCCTGACCCTGAATCCAAATGGGTTATGATGTTTGATGGGGTGGTCCACGTCAATGGTCGCGGAGTTGGTGTAGTGTTGATCACACCGGAAGGGGGTTCATATGCCATTTGGTGCCAGAATAACTTTTCCCTGCACCAACAATGAAGCCGAATACGAAGCTTGTATCCTAAGACTTGAGGAAGCCGTCAATATACAGATTAAAACCCTGGATGTATACGGGGATTCAGCTTTGGTCATCAATCAAACCAACGGGAAATGGTATACACCTCAGCCTCATCTGGCTCCTTACAGAGACTACACGAGAAGATTGTTGACTTTCTTTTGAAGAAAACCAATTTGCTGATGCTTTGCTTACCTTGTCTTCGATGATTAAGGTGCTATGCTGGAACTACGTACCCAGAATTGACGTATCTCGGTCAGAGACAAATGAAGAAAGCATTTGGTCAGAAAGTGCGCCCTCGGGGGTATCAAGTCGGTGAATTGGTACTCTAAAGATTTCTTCCTCCCAACACAGATCACAGGGGAAAATGGACACCGAACTATGAGGGTCCGTACGTGGTTAAAAGGATTTTCTATGGCGGAGCTTTGATGCTAACAACCATGGATGGCGAAGGATTCCCGTCCCCTATTAACTCAGACGTAGTTAAAAAAAATACTTCGCATAAAATAGACCCGCTGGACGATAAAAAGAATAGTCCAGGCAAAAAAAGGGCATCCCGACGAACCAAAAAAAAAGAATAAAGAGGTTCGGGCAAAAATTAGGGATATAAAAAAAGAGTACACCCGGTGAGTCGAAAACCCAAAAGGGCGGCTCAGGCAAAAATGGGTATCCCGGTGGATTGAAAACCCGAAAAGGGGGCGATCCAGGCAAAAGTTAGGGAATAAGCGAATGACTGTGATCTGAGTTCATCAGTGTTATATCACCGTTTCATTTAATCCGGCAATCTTCGAAGGTTAAAGATCGACTAATCATCCACTTTAGAAAGAAAGATGAGCAGAGCCTCTTGAGGACATACGAGCCATAGCAGAGTCGAAACTCGGTGGGACCCCGTTTCCACATTTGCCATTAGGATAGTTCTCTTTTTATAGCGATCACCTCTTTTCAGGGATCAGCTTCCTGATACCCTCGCCTATTCCTGGCACAAATTTTCTCCCCAGTAAGAGTCGAATAATTCAGTTAAAGAGCCTCTTTATTTTTCATTTATCAGTTTGTTTGCAAAAATGTCCGAATTTTTGATAAAACATATTGCATATGAACATAATGGTGGCTTTTGCAGATGATTTGCACAGGAAAACATTTTAAATTGCTTTGAATGTGCTTAATCCCGGACGGTGAATTCAAACCGAGTAATTCCCCTGAGGCATACGTGTATTTTTGGTTGCAGGTCACAGGAACCGGATGCCAAGTCATGAATCCTCATCCCCAAGCGGTTGACAAAGTCTCTCCTCAGCAGAGCATGTTCCCCAGTAGAGTTGACAGTATCCAGACTATATATCCCCAGCGGAGTTGACAGTGTCAGACTGTATCTTCCTAGCAACAGCGGAGTGGTTGCATAACCAACAGATGAGATGGTGGTGTTCCCAGTGTTCATCTCATTCCCCAGCAGATTATTTTTAACAGATTTGTTAATCCCCAGCTTGAGGGCGATTAGCAAGTTCATATCCCCAGCAAAGGTCGTTTCCTACGACATTTCCCAAGGAAGTGTTTTCCCCACAGACTCTCCTCACAGAGCCTCGCCGAACAAAGTTTCCATAGTTGATACACCCCCCGCAAGGTCAACTTTTCAAGCAGCCAATTTATTTTTGGTGGCTCATTGGTCCCGGCAGACGGATCATTCCCCACAGAGCATTCAAGGATTGATATAGCGATCTGTTCCCTACCGGAGTTTGCTTCCCCAAGCAGATTTCTTTTTACTCCATGCATAACATTTGCATTTGCATGCATATCATATCAAGCATACACATAAGCTGATAAACAGGTTCTTCCAAGCAGACTGAAGAATTACTTTACAACCAAGGTCATGAGATCCAGCCAGAGGATCAAGCGTGAGTGATCCAGCCTGAGGGTCGTTTTGGAGATTCAGCCTGAGAATCGTTTTCCAGTGATCCAGCCTGAGGGTCATTTCGAAGATTCAGCCTGAGAATCGTGTTCCAGTGATCCAACCTAAGGGTCATTTCGAAGATTCAGCCTGAGAATCGTGTTCCAGTGATCCAGCCTGAGGGTCATTTCGAAGATTCAGCCTGAGAATCGTGTTCCAGTGTTCTAGCCTGAGGGTCATTTCAAAGATTCAGCCTGAGAATCGTGTTCCAGTAAGCCAGCCTAAGGCTCAATTTGAAGATTCCCCAGTGAATTCGCCTACAAGCTTTATTTCCCCAGCAAGCCCAAGTCTAATTGAGGAGTCGTTACAACATGTTCTAGCCCGAAGAATATGTACGAAGCCCAAAAGTGGAATATTCTCGAAGCTGCATATCTAATATGAAGGTTGGGTGTAGATTTCAAAAGAGGGTCAACCAGCGCATGCCTCAGATGCGGGATCCTAATGATGGGAATTTATTATCAAAACAATCCAGATCTAGCCAGAAGATCGAAGTAGATTCAGCCAGAGAATCGAAACAAAGAAGATCTAGCCAGAAGATCGAAGTAGATTCAGCCAGAGAATCAAAGGAAATAGATTCAGCCAGAGAATCGAAACGAAGGAGATCTAGATAGAAGATCGAAGAAGATCTAGCCAGAAGATCAAAATCGTATCCAGCCCGAGGATCAAAATTAATATCCAACCAGAGGACTAAATTGAGTATAGGTTCAGCCAGAGGATCGAAACTCCAGATTAAGCCAGAAGACTGATTCAGATCCAGCCAGAGGATCGGAAGAAAAATAAACAGCGCGGTGTATTTCCGTGTTTTTGTGGTGTTCTCGGAGCGCAAATTTTCGGTTTGTCTTTGGTATTCAATCACAGCTCACCCCGTTTGTCTGATAAGCTGTTTGCTTTCATCCTACTCGGGTTAGCTGATGATTGAATAGGGGCAGCTGTAACACCCCAAAATTTGTCCTCCTCATTCATGCATTCATCTAGCATTTCATATTCCATTTCATCATGTCAATCAGAATTAGATCCAAGAAACTTTAAAAAAAAAAAAAAAACGAAAAAAAAAAAGAAAAAAAAATTAATTTTAGAAAAAAAAAACGAAAAAAAATAAATAATAATAATTTTAGAAAAAAAAATATAATAATAATAAAAAAATAAATAAAATATAATAGAAAAAACTTGGACTTGGACCTCTCTCATTTGAGCCCACAAAGCCATGAAAATCAGGTTATAAAAGAGGGAGATCAGACAGAAAAAGAAGAGAAGCAAAATACTCTGAGGTTTCCTTGAAACAAAACCCTTGACAAAACCTGGAGAGAAACCTGACAGAGAACTCAGAGCAACCCCCAGGCAGCTCTGAAAAATTCAATCTGACTCACACACTTTCATCTCACGCAAACCCTAACATTGCCTTGCAAACCCAGTCGTGCCATTTGATTTCAACCGGTCTCTCCCATCAGGTTTGCCTCATTCCCATGATTTTATGCTCTTAATTTGGATCATCTGAATGTATGAGGTATGATGGATGAATTTCATTATGTTTTTGCCCACGGGTTTAATTATGCATGAATGGGTGAAACCTATGCCTTGAATGTTTAATCACATGATTTCTGAAATGTATGCCACAGGGTTTGAGGTTTCTGAAACCATACTGTTATCCATGAAAAAAATGTTTATCGTGTTTCACTAACCCTTTTGTTGAGTTTTTGTGAGGGCTCACAGACTCTTGCAAAGATGGTTTGCGTGGTTTTCCCACTTTATTTGTGGGATACCCCCTGGAGGTTCATTCCAATTACCTGTACTGACTCACCTTTCTTTGATGGCATTAGCTTGGGAGATCCCTGGGTTTCTTACTCCTTTAATTGCTGTTACTTCGGATCTTTATCCGTGTGGTACTTTTACCTCTTTTTCGCATTTTATCGCTTTCTTAGCTGGAAGACCTCGATAGGAGGCATTTGTTTTCTTTTGTTTATTTACTTCTGAGCCCCTTGTTGGCACATTTACTTTATACATGTTTGTTTTGTATGTGTTCGTATCCCTGCAGGTAGCGCGGTTCCTTCGTCAAGGACTGCCTTTTTGCCCTTGAGCATCCCAAACCCTAAAACCCAAAGCAACACGTTAACTCCTTCTACTACAAGCGAGTAAGTCTCCAAAGGTCGAGCATCCGGTAGATTGCGTAGTGACGTCGTTCGTCCAAAACCCAATCCATAACCCCGTAGTTAGCCGAACTACGTTTTGCTCTGATTCTCAGGCCAGATGAGATACGTAGGCATAAGACGCGATGTCTTAGCGAGCACAATTACCCAACCCATAGGTCAGCCGAGCTACGAAGACTCAGCTTCTCATATTCAGATGAGATACGTATGCAGTGGATGCGACATCCGCGCGAGTCATTTTCATTTAACCCTTTTTTTTTTGTAAACAGAACAAGATAAACTCACACCCTTTAGACAAGAACTACAAAAGTGGATCCCGTAGAGTACTACGGATGTGTAGGGGTGCTAATACCTTCCCTTCGCATAACCAACTCCCGAACCCAAGATTTGGTTGCGAGACCCCGTCTTGTCCTTTCCTTTTTCAGGTTTACTTCGAGCGTTTCCTTTCCCTCCTTTGGGATGAATAACGCACGGTGGCGACTCTTCTGTCATTTTCTTTCGCCGGTTGTTTTTTTCGCGCACTGTCTTTTTCAGGTTGCGACACTCTAGAGGTGTGAATTTCGAATCTCCTAATTCTCTTTTTTATGTGCATAATGTTGTAGAGCTTCTCATGCTGAGCATTCTGATATAAAATTCATGAAAAATGGTTGAGAATTGACTGAGTTATGCTGAGTTGAAAGTTTGTGTGCAATAATGTTTTTGATCGATTCTCACAATCCATGATGATTTAGACTTAAATAATGCTGGATTTGTGATGTACGTGTTGAGAGCTTTCATTTGATGTATAATTTGCATGGATCTGGAATTTTTTTTTGAACATGGCACTGTAGCGCCACCGTCTTCATGAAGAAGACAGTGGAAACCACCGTGAGCACCGCCGCCTAGGGTTTCTCTGGTTCGTTTCTTCAAATGTACTGTAGAAGCGCCTGTATTGTTTGAGTCCTATGTTCGATTCGTGCTTTTAGCATTTGATTTGTTTTAATTCTGCTTGCTGGCGCTTGCGTGTGCACTCTGTTGGCACAACCATTGGCTACCGTCCCTTGACTGACTCCACGCATGCATTGACCAGTGATGTGGCCTGCCACATCAATTATTGGAACGTTGCGTTTTGGACGCGCTTCCTTGGACTATGACCATGCCAGTTCGATTCTGGCTAGAGGCGTTTCTGTTTTCATTAGTTCATTTCATATTATTTCATGTTTTTACATTTTATTTCATTTTATCCATGTTAATTAAAAAAATCACCAAAAATAGCATGTTGATCCAATTAATTCCCAATTTTTTGCTACATGTTCATATGGATGTCTACTATTGTGTGGTGCTGATTTCATGATTTTATCATTTCTGGAATTTAATATGTGTTGGATTCTTTGAACATGTATGCAAATGTACCATGCTTCATTCATTCTTTTGTGAAATGCTCATACATTGACCAATTGATTTGAAATTTGGTATGCTGATTCCCAACATGTTGCATGATTTTTGAGGCTTGGTTGTGAATTTTTAGCATTTTTCATCTCTGTTTTAGACACATAAACTTTTGGTGTGACAATGTGTGTCACACAATTTGATGTCATACTTGTGCATTTTCATTTCTAGGTCAAATGAACTCTGTTGATTCTAATTTTTGGCATGATAATTGTGTATGACATATTGTATGCACATAAAAGTTTTCATGATTGTTTGATTCATTTCTGTTTTAATATGGAATTTTCATTCTTGATGACCAATTGTGTGCTTTGTAATTGCCTTGGCCATATCTTGCTTATGTAATGACTTTTCTTAAGGCTTTTGACTTGGTCCTTTTTAGGACATGTTCTCACTTGTTCAAATGAGCTTTATGTTGAATATTGGTTACTGTTTTGACTTTTTACTTTGCCTTTGACCCTAGCCTTGGTGCTAGTGGTTTGTACTCATCTTTTGAGTTTTGCATTTCAGGTTCAAGCTCCTAGTCCCAATGGTTTATGTTGATCTCATGAATTGAGATGCAATTTGCTTTGTTTAACTAATGTTGATTGTGTTGTAGGTCCTTGGGTGGCTAACTCACTTGAGTTGTTGACTTACATTATGTATATTGGTTGTCTCACTGTTGACTGTCTGTTTGGTTTGTCTGAATGTGAATATTGACTTGTTTGATTTTCTTACAGGTACTTTAGTAGCTTTAACTCATTACTTGAGTTGCTTTGCTTTGCTTGTGGTTGGTATACCACTTAGGTAATCTCTCTAACTCCAGGTAGTCTGGAAGCCCTGTCATTTCTGTTTGGCAGGCATTTGGCTGAAGTCCTCCTTAAGAGGCAATGACTGTGTTTGTTTACTTTTGTGCCATGTAATTCAAGTCCTCCTAAGTGAAGAGGCAATTGGCAGATAGAAGGGATGTGCAATCCATCCCCTACTATTCAATTGAGTCTTTCATCTTGCTTGCACTACGTGCTGATGCATTTGAATAAACACCCAAGATCATTGTATATAGAGTCAGTCAAGTGGAGTAGAGTTCCTCATTCTGGACTCCCACACCTTCTTTGATTCAAGCTCACCCCGGCCCGGGTTAAGAGATATGAGGTCTAATCCTCATCTCCCATTTCATCTGCTCACCCTGACGGTCAATGTCAGTGGTTAAGAACCTGAACACCCATAACAGTATTGGCTTGTTTGTCAAGGTTGATATGACCCCTTGACTAAAGCCCAACGTTGATTGAGCCTCTTGGTTGTGTATAGCGTGTGATAATTGATTGCTTGTTTGCTTATTTGTGCATCATTCATATGTTTGCTTTGCATTTGTTATTTGTTTTGTTTGAGGAGTCAGATGTAAGACCAGTGATTGGCTATCTGTTTCCTGTTCCTTTTGGGGAGCTGGATATAAGACCATTTATTGGCACTCCATTTCCTATCTTATTTCTTTTTGTGGAGTCAGGTATAAGACCATTGATTGGCCATCTGTTTCCTATCTTTTTGTGGAGTCAGGTATAAGACCATTGATTGGCCATCTGTTTCCTATTCTATTTTCTTTTGTGGAGTTGGACGTAAGACCATTTATTGGTACTCTGTTTCCCATCTCATTTCGGAGTTGGATGTAAGACCATTTATTGGCATTCCATTTCCAGATTTGTTCTTTTTGAACCTGCTTATTTGCTTATTGCTTTGTTGCTTATTCCAAAGGATGGTACTTACTTGGATCATCTACATATGATCTCAAGGGAGGAACTCCTAATGAAGTTTTGCTCCTCATCCCCACCTTTTGTCTCCTTACAACCTCCACTTGCATTTTTAACCCAAACCAGAAAACCTTTTGTGCAAACATTTTCATCTGTTTTTAAAACTAGAAACCTAGGCCTTAAGCCTCTGATTTTCAAACTTCATTCTCACAATACTTCTTCTGAATTGAAACTAATGTCAACTTTGACCATTTTTGTGAATACTCTAATTGGTTAATTTCACTCACTCAATTGCTTTTTGTGGCCCTTGTCCACTTCTTGATAAGTTTTCATGCATTAGCCATAGATCTGAATTATCTTAGTGGTTGATGTGAATGTCACCGCATCCTTAGTAAGTTGATTGTAAGACTTCCATACTTATTATAGGGTTAACCCCTCACTAGTATGTTGAAGCTATCCTCGCATGGTGGATTGTTGGTTCAGGTTGAGTGTTCTCCCTTTGATAATGAAAGACCTTAAGGCTCTTGTTTAAAATCAATCCACTCACTTTTTTTTGGAAATCTTTTAGCCGAACTACGAGGTTTTGATCCTATAAAGGTACGTAGGCAATAGGTTCATCCATCCAAACACGCAAAAATAATAAACTTGTACATTCTTTTCTCACCTCTTCCCTCATGTTTGCACAATAAATATTTTCATAAACAATAATTTTTACAACAAGTTGTGAAAAGGGTTCCCTAGGAGTACCTAGGATGCATTGGGTGCCTAACACCTTCCCTTTGCATAATTACCCCCTTACCCAGATCTCTGTACCTCTTTTATTAGTTTTCTTTGCAAAACTTCTTAGGCTTTTGTTCGCTTTCTAGCCATTCCTTTGGATAAATAGAAGTGCGGTGGCGACTCTATCTTTGTATGCTTTGCTTTTGATTTAGTCAATAAATCTAAAGGCGATGAATACACCGCTACAGAAAAGTGGCGACTCTGCTGGGGATGATCTATTCCTAGTGGGTTTGCCAACTTTTCACACTTTGTTGTATTATATTGTCTATTGTTTATGACATATTTTTGTGCAATTTGGGATTACTGTATTGTTTGTAATGATTGATTTGCTTGATATATCAATTGCTTGCTTGCTTGGTGATCTCTGTGAGATGAGTTCTATACCCGAACTCGAGTGCACCTTATGATAGGAGAATGGCATAGTCTCGTCGACTTGTGTGGAGTTATTCCTTAGCAAGTTGACTTGCGAGTCCATTCACTTGGTGGAGGTCATGTTGGATTAATAATGTCACACGAGTTATTTATGGTTAGACATTATTCTTTCAACCTAGACCCTAGAAGCCAAGGACCTTAGTTTACCAAGCCCATCTTGGCCTATTTTTAAGACGTAGTGCGGAGGTTGCTCAAATGTCAGATTTGATGCGATTGTTACGCGATACTACACTCATAAAAGTCTCTCTTAAGAATATTTTTGGAATACGAGTATTCGTTCCTCCGATAATATTCGAAAGATGGGATGATAACTATGGGAACCTCTGGTAGAACATGTTCAGCAGGTTTAAACCATAGTACACTCCCTTTGGGTGGTTCTTAACCGAGACTCCATGCTCGTGACTCACAACAAACCCGTGATTCATGGTTGATCCGTTCACACCTCCTTAATATCAATGGAACTTGGGTGTCGATAAGGTGCAAACCATAATCCACCAAAATGGATGGTTGATATTAAGGATAATACGAGCTATCCCATGACCTTTGTCTGGTGTGCTTTGCTTGATCCTTGAGTGTGATTGTTGCATTCATGCATTCATGCATTCATCTGCATCCATATCATCAAAAAAAAAGAAAATTTTCAAGGAACTTAAAGGGGTTTATTTGCAAAATTTTCAGATATAGAAAGACAAAAAAGGCATACAAAGAAGTACAGCTTCAGACAATCCGATCTGAAAGAGTTAAGGAATCTGACATCCTATGTATTAGATCCCTTGGGTTTCAAGGCTCGTTATGGGAAGCTTCTGCCTCTTCTGACTACTCAGGTTGACGAAGGGTTGATGGGCACTCTGGTGCATTTCTATGATCCTCTGTATCACTGCTTCTCTTTTCCAGACTTTCAGCTATTGCCTACCCTTGAGGAGTATGCTCATCTCGTGGGAATTCCGATTCTGGATTAGGTGCCGTTCAGTGGCTTGGAGAGTATTCCTACTTCTCAAGAGATAGCAGACTTGTTGCACATAGATGAGTCTCTGATTCGTGCCCATATGACTTCCAAAGGTGGAATTCAAGGTCTTCCTTCTGAGTTCCTCATTGCTCAAGCTACCGTTTATGGGAAGGCCGTGAGTGAGGATGCCTTTGAAGCCATATTTGTGCTTCTCATCTATGGATTGGTATTATTCCCCAACATCGACAAATTTGTGGATGCGAACGCTATTAGGATCTTCTCTGTTCTTAATCCCGTTCCGACTCTGTTGGGTGATACCTATGTCTCTTTGCACCTGAGGAATGCAAAGGGTGGTGGCGCTATTGTGTGCTGTTTGCCTCTGTTGTATAAGTGGTTTATTTCTCACTTACCTCAGACGGTCGCTTTCAAGGAGAACAAGGGATGTCTACGGTGGTCTATGAGACTTATGTCTCTCACTAATGATGATATCTCTTGGTATGATCGCGCATATGATGGTGTCCAGATCATTGACTCTTGTGGTGAATTCTCCAATGTACCTCTTCTTGGTACATTTGGTGGGATTAGCTACAACCCTGTGTTAGCACGACGTCAGCTTGGGTTCCCCCTAAAGGATAAACCTAATAACATTCTGTTAGAAGGTGTGTTCTTTCAGGAGGGTAAAGATCCCCAAGGCCTGAAAGCAAGGATGGTCCGCGCGTGGCGCAAGATTCACAAGAAGGGTAGAAGTGAGTTGGGTCCGAAGAACTGCATAGCTTTGGAGCCGTATACTACTTGGGTGAGGAATAGAGCATCCGAGTATCTCATGCCTTATGATTATCCGAGACCTACACCTTTGGTTGTGGCTGGGCCTTCAACCCTCCCTAACCAAGGCGTAGAGGAGTTGAGAGACGAAGACCTTTCACGTGCCTGGATACGTGAAAGAGAAGAGTTGCTTCAACAACTTAAGGAGAAGGATGCTCTGATCGAGTTCCTCGAGCATCAGGTCATTGATGATCCGAACGATGCATGGACTTCTCTACTTCCTCAGTCTTCCAAGTTCTAGAAAAGGAGGTATGACAGACTCGCCAAAGAGAAGGCGGATATGGAAGCAGCATATGAGAGAGAGATTAAGAGGCTTCGTGCAGCTTATCTTCCGGCATCCCGAGCTTCTAGAGATCCATAGGATGTTTATTTTCCTTTTCTCTTGTAATGATTAACAATGCTGTACTTCTTTTTCTCAAATATATTTGATGAGATATTTTCCATATGCGATAAAAGGCTTAATATTCAAAATTTGCAAATAATACCCTAAAAGTTCCTTCGAAAATAAAAACAAATCATATGCACGAGCATTGCATGCATCATTTGCATAAGCAGGTGTTTGTTCTCAGCCTTTGGTCTTGTGATCTGACTTTGTGCTCTTCATTTATTTTGAAGACAAGCTGACTCATCGGTACTACACCAGAGCCAACTCTTCTAGATTGATGGATCACCTTGAACAAGAGAACCGCGAGCTCAAAGAGGAAGTCTCCAGACTAAGTGCTTTGATGGAGTCTTTCCTAGCAGCTCAGAATCAGCCGTCTCCAACACCTACAACTCCTCCCCAGAGGACTGTTATTTCTGAGGTTGTTTCTTCGACTGTGCCAGCTGCCAGTGCCCATTTCGTGCCAACAGCCATGCCGTCCGGGTTTCCATGGGGGATGCCTCCCAACTTTATGCCTGAGATTCCCGCTCCAACATTTGCTTCTATGTCGGCATCTAGCCCGGTCATTGCTATGCCTCCTCCTGTCGTGCATACCGTTCCTAGGGTAGACGACACCATCTATCATTCTGAGCCGTCTGAGGGCCCAGACTTTCATGAGAAGATGGATGCGATGAATGACCAATTTCTTGAACTCCGCAAGGAATTGAAGACCCTTCGAGGAAAGGATTTGTTTGGCAAGTTTGCAGCCGAGCTCTGTTTAGTTCCCGGTGTGAAAATACCTGTCAAGTTCAAGGTCCCAGACTTTGAGAAGTATAAGGGGAACACCTGCCCGCTCAGCCACCTGGTTATGTATGCCAGGAAAATGTCTACTCAAACGGATAATGATCAGCTGCTCATTCATTATTTCCAGGACAATCTGTCCGGCGCTGCACTACGATGGTATATGAGTTTGGATAGTGCAAACATTCGTTCCTTCAATGACCTTGGCGAAGCCTTCGTCAAGCAATACAAATATAATGTGGATATGGCTCCCGATCAGGATCAGCTCAGGGCCATGTCCTAGAAGGACAAAGAGACGTTTATAGAGTACGCCCAGAGGTGGCGAGAGCTGGCAGCTCAGATTACTCCTCCGCTAGAAGAGAAGGAAATGACCAAGATCTTTCTGAAGACCTTGAGTTCATTTTATTACGAGCGGATGATTGCTAGCGCTCCTTCTGATTTCACCGAGATGGTGAACATGGGGATGCGTCTAGAGGATGGAGTCTGTGAAGGACGTTTGACCAAGGATGAAGGCTCTTCTAGCAAGCGATATGGGGCGTTTGCGAAGAAGAAAGATGGCGAGGCACATGTTGTAGTCTCCCATGTGAAATCCCGAAGACCCTCTGCCAGGAGGAAGACCGCACTTCCAGCCGGTAATCAGCACCAGGTGGCTCATATAGCACCTGTTTTTAGGGATAATTCGCAATATCAGCAACACAACAATCAGCAACCAACTCAGCAATATCAACAACAGCATCGTCCTGAACAACAGGCTTACCAGCCTCGCAACAACAGTAATCAAGCTAGTACGAGTTATGAGAGGAAGAAGATCACTTTTGATCCGATTCTGATGTCATACGCAGAGTTGTATCCCTCTTTGATAGAGAGGAAATTGATTACTCCCAGGGATCCTCCGGCTATACCTGCTAACCCGCAGTGGTGGTATAAGCCTGATCAGCATTGTGTTTAACACTCGGGTGCTCCGGGCCATAATGTGGACAACTGTTTTCCGTTGAAGAATAAGGTTCAAGACCTTATGAGGTGCGGAATTTTGTGCTTTGAGGACATTGGTCCCAATGTTAAAAAGAACCCATTGCCCGAGCATGGGAAGTCTGTTAACATGGTCCAGGGTTTCCCTGGCAAATACAAGGTCAAATATTTAGGCATATTCGACAGTCACTTGTTGAGTTGCACCATCTGCTGTGTCAGTACAGTCATTTGGAGCATGATCATGATAAGTGTCGAATTTGTTCTGTTAATAGATTGGGTTGTCGCCTAGTACGGAAAGATCTGCAAGAATTGCTGGACGATGGGACTATTGAGATCCTTCAGAACAGGAATGTTGATGAAGATGAACCAGAGGTTAATGTGATTTCTCCTGTGTTCAGGATCCCTGAGCCTGTTGTCATCCGATATGATGGTAGTAAGCAGAAGGTTTCTCCTGCCCTGATTATCAAGCCTGCCGGCCCTGTGCCTTATTCTTCTGATAAAGCAATCCCATTCCGCTATAGTGTTGTTGCTGTTGAAGATGGGAAAGAAGTGCCCTTGCCTTCTCCCTCTGTTATGAACATAGCTGATGTGAGCGGGTTGACCCGTCGTGGTCGTGTGTTTTCTACACCCTCGAAGCCTCAGGCTAGAGCTGACTCTGTTGAGCGTCCGGTTGAGAATGCGGTTAATTCTCCGAACCCGGCACCTGTTGCTGAACCCTCCTCTGTATAAAAGACTCTTACTTCTTCTGTTGGCCCTAGTGGCACTGTGAATGAAGACTGTGATGAGATGCTTGAAATTCTAGTTACCAGACTTTCGATGTCACACGGGTTGTTATGACATCCAATTTTGCACAGACAAGAATTATGCAGAACTTAAAAGTAAGTGCAGTAAATAACACAAGTAATTGTTTACCCAGTTCAGTCCAACATGACCTACGTCTGGGGGCTACCAAGCCAGGGAGGAAATCCACTATTAGTAGTATTAATTCAGAGCTAAACTCCCCCGTTTACAACTCTTCACTTAATCCCTACCCAATGCAATTTCAATCTTACACTAAGATCAGAGTTCCTACTCACTCCCCCTTAATCACCTCAGTGATTACTACCTTTAATCAATATTAAAGACAATTATGAAGTCACACTTCAAACAACTCTTGATTGTGCTTAACAGCTTTAATCAAGATACACAGCACTCACGCTTAAAAGCTTAGAGTGACACAACACTTACAACTCAATGAACACCCTATACCAATGCAATCATCTATGTGATAATAGCTTGGCTTACAAGATATGTCTAATACAAGACTCACAAAAATTACAGCAGTGAAGTATGATGAACACACTAAATCTTCACGCCTCAAAATCCCCAGTTCTGAATGAAGGATTGCCATCCTTTTATATTGCAGCACTTGGGCCTTGTACTTGTATTCTCCTTAATTTAAGGTCACGCGAGTTCCCCTAAATTCCACATCTAGGTTACTAACAAATAGGTTATTTGTTAGGTTCATTAAATGTAGCTTGGTTGTTGGTTTCCTGGATTTTCTCTCAACTGTTGAATCCCTGAAGAATAGCCTGAGAAAAATGCTGAAACAGAAAAACTAAACAACCTACAATATAGCATATGCTGTCAGGAAAGAATGTCACAACATTCAGTTTGACATCCAAATCAAGGACCATATGCTAAGTCTGTTTTTCCTGAAAATAGACTGTACAAATTTGCTGAACTGTACAGGACCAATCTGTCCATACCTCAGTATCAGCGTACATTAATAAATGTCAGGACATCCAATTTGACATTTACACAATTAGCCTTATGTCAGGTCTGTTATCCTCCTGAAGAACAAACTGAGATACATACTGAAGTGTAGCAGAAAACCACTCTGCCTATTGTTCAGTATATGCTGTCAATGATGAATGTCATAGCATCCAGTTTGACATTCAGACAGTAGGCCTTATGCCTGGTCTGGTATTTCCTTGATAACCAGACTGAAAATAAATCCTGAGTTCTAACAGAACACCAACTGTTCTATTCCTCAGTATCTGCTGACAGGGATGAATGTCATAACATCCAGTTTGACATTCAATAAATCCTGTATTAGCTAATCCTGCAGTACACTACTCAGAATGTCATGACATCAGCCAAGACATCAGAGTACAGCTAGATATTCTAACTTACAATGCAGTCAAACAAACATCTCCACAGCATGTCATGACATCAGTCACGACATTAGAATCCAGCTAGTGTTTTACCATACAATGCAGCCAATTAAACATCTACAATGCTAAAGCTCATCAAGAAGAGTGAGTACAACGTTGTAGACCAGCTTCTACAAACGCCGTCCAAAATCTCCGTGTTATCCTTGCTTCTGAATTCAGAACCCCATAGGGAGGCTCTGCAGAAAGTTTTGGCCTCGGCTTATGTTGATCATGATGTCACTATTGAACAGTTTGACAGCATTGTTTGAAACATTACTGCTTGCAACACTTTGAGTTTCTGTGACGCTGATCTCCCTGAGGAGGGAAGAGAACACAACATGGCTTTACATATATCCATGAATTGCAAGAACGACGCCATGTCCAACATGCTGGTGGGCACTGGGTCATCTTTGAATGTATTGCCTAAATCCACTCTCTCCAGATTTTCATTTCAAGGGCCTCCCATGAGGCAGAGTGGAGTTGTTGTGAAAGCTTTTGATGGGTCGCGTAAGACTGTGATTGGGGAAGTTGATCTCCCAATCAAGATTGGACCAAGTGATTTCCAAGTTACCTTTCAGGTTATGGATATCCACCCATCTTATAGCTGTCTCCTTGGTAGACCATGGATTCATGAGGCTGGCGCCGTGACATCCACCCTACACCAGAAGCTGAAATTTGTTAAGAACAAGAAATTGGTTGTGGTAGGGGGACAAAAGGCTCTCCTGGTTAGCCACTTGTCTTCTTTCTCATATATAGATGCTGAGGATGAAGTTGGAACGCCTTTCCAAGCTTTGTCTATAGCGGAGCCTGTTGAGAAGAAAACTTCTTCATTTGCTTCCTATCGAGATGCGAAACTGGCCATTGAATGCGGTGCAGTTGCTGGTCTAGGAAAAATGATCGAGCTTGAAGATAACAAATCCCGAGCTGGCATTGGCTATTCTTCTGGGGTCTTCAACGACAAAGGGCTGTTCAAGAGTGGAGGTTTCATCCACGCTGATCAGAGCAAGGAAGCTGCTGCTATTCTGGAAGAAGATGCAGAGGACTCTGACAATTTTGTCATCCCTGGAGGGATCTGCCACAATTGGGTCGCTGTGGATGTTCCTACGGTCATTCATAAGTCAGCGTAATATGTTTGCTTTGTTTAAAAACCCTTCTCCCATGCCAAAAGGAGAAGTGATGACATTGTTGGCGACATTTATACAATGATGTTTTCATTCAATAAATTCATGTTAAATATTTGTTTTTCAGTTATTTTCACTTTTTGCTTTTTGCATGAAATCGGTGATCACAAAAAACCCTAGAAACAAGAATAAAAGCAATCTTTTCATCTTCATAATGATTGCCTTGTGTGGTTTCTAAAAAGCTTTTATATTCAAAATCATTATGCAGGTTGATTCTTAAACCCATTGAACATAATGATCCAACGCCATCTCCCAATTTTGAATTCCCTGTATTCGAGGCAGAGGAAGATGATGTTGAAGGGATTCCTGATGAGATTTCCCGTCTGCTCGAGCACGAAGAGAAGATCATTCAGCCGCATCTTGAGAATCTGGAAACAGTCAACTTGGGGTCTGAAGATTGTGTTCGGATAGTAAAGATTGGGGCACTCCTTGAAGAGTCTGTCAAGAAGGGGTTGATCAGTTTGCTACGAGAATATTCTGATATCTTCGCTTGGTCGTATGAAGACATGTCGAGTCTAGATACAGATATTGTGCAACATTTCCTGCCTTTGAAGCCTGAGTGCGTGCCTGTGAAGCAGAAGCTCAGAAGAACTCATCCAGATATGGCAGTGAAGATCAAAGAGGAAGTTCAGAAGCAAATTGATGCGGGGTTTTTGGTGACTTCTACGTATCCTCAATGGGTAGCCAATATTGTGCCTGTGCCTAAGAAAGACGGAAAAGTCCGGATGTGTGTGGATTACCGTGATTTGAATAAGGCTAGTCCGAAAGATGATTTCCCTCTACCACACATTGACATGTTGGTAGACAATACAGCCAAATTCAAAGTCTTTTCCTTTATGGATGGATTTTCCGAATATAATCAAATCAAGATGGCACCCGAGGATATGGAGAAGACAACATTCATCACACCTTAGGGAACATTCTGTTATCGAGTGATGCCCTTCGGTTTGAAGAACGCCAGAGCCACGTATCAACGAGCTATGACTACCTTGTTTCATGACATGATGCACAAGGAGATCGAAGTCTACGTCGATGATATGATTGCTAAGTCACGAACGGAAGTTGAACCTGTAGAGCATTTGTTGAAGCTTTTTCAGCGTTTGAGGAAGTACAAGCTTCGTCTGAATCCCAACAAATGTACATTTGGAGTCCGTTCTGGCAAGTTATTGGGTTTTGTTGTCAACGAAAGAGGTATTGAGGTTGATCCTGCAAAGGTCAAAGCAATACGAGAAATGCCTGCGCCCAAAACTGAGAAGCAAGTTCGAGGTTTTCTTGGCCGCTTGAACTACATTTCCATATTTATATCCCACATGACTGCCACATGTGCGCTGATATTCAAGCTCCTCCGGAAGGATCAGTCTCATGATTGGATCGAGGATTGCCAGAAAGCTTTCGACAATATCAAAGAATATTTGTCTGAATCTCCGATCTTGTCTCCTCCTGTAGAAGGAAGACCTTTGATCATGTATCTGAATGTTCTTGAAGACTCGATGGGTTGTGTACTCGGTCAGCAAGACGAATCAGGGAAGAAAGAATCTGCTATCTACTACTTGAGCAAGAAGTTCACTGATTGTGAGTCTCGATACTCTATGCTTGAGAAGACGTGTTGTGCTTTAGCTTGGGCTGCTAAGCGTCTACGCCAGTACATGATAAATCATACAACTTAGTTGATATCCAGAATGGATCCAATCAAGTATATCTTCGAGAAGCCTGCTTTAACCGGGAGGATTGCCCGTTGGCAGATGTTGTTGTCTGAGTATGATATCGAGTATCGAGCTCAGAAAGCTATCAAAGGTAGTATCTTGGCTGACCATCTGGCACATCAGCCGATTGAAGATCATCAGTCTGTTCAGTACGACTTCCCAGACGAGGAGATTCTGTATTTGAAAATGAAAGATTGCGATGAGCCTACACTCGACGAAGGGCCAGAGCCTGGTTCCAGATGGACGATGGTGTTTGATGGCGCTGTAAACCAGTACGGAAATGGAATTGGGGCAATAATCATTACTCCTCAGGGCACACATATTCCTTTTACATCAAGGCTAACTTTCAAATGCACGAATAATATGGCTGAGTACGAGGCCTGCATTATGGGATTAGAAGAGTGCATTGATCTAAGGATCAAGCATCTTGATGTGTATGGTGATTCGGCCCTGGTTGTCAATCAGATCAAGGGTGAATGGGAAACGAATCAACCTGGTCTCATTCCGTACAGAGATTATGCGAGGAGGATTTCAACGTTCTTTACAGAAGTTGACTTTCATCATATCCCTCGAGATGATAATCGAATGGCAGATGCTCTTGCTACACTTGCTTCAATGATTGTGGTCAAGTATTGGAATGAAGTTCCCAATATCACCATGACGCGCTTGAATAGACTGGCTCACGTGTTTGCAGTTGAAGAAGTACAAGATGACAAGCCTTGGTATTACGACATCAAATGTTTCCTCCAGAACCAAGTTTACCCGCCTGGGGCATCTGTGAAAGATAGGAAAACTCTGAGAAGGTTGTCAGGCAGTTTCTACCTCAGTGGTGAAGTGCTGTATAAGAGAAATTTTGACATGGTTCTGCTCAGATGCGTGGATAGACATGAAGCAAACCTGTTAATGACTGAGATCCATGAAGGTTCATTTGGTACTCATTCCAATGGACATGCCATGGCTAGAAAGATGTTGAGAGCAGGTTACTATTGGCTGACAATGGAGTCTGACTGCTGCAAATATGTGAAGAGATGCCACAAGTTTCAGATTTATGCGGATAAGATTCATATTCCTCCGACACTTCTGAATGTGATTTCATCACCATGGCCTTTCTCTATGTGGGGAATTGACATGATCGGCATGATTGAACCGAAAGCGTCCAACGGACAAAGGTTTATTCTCATAGCAATTGTCTACTTCACCAAATGGGTTGAAGCGGCATCGTATGCTAATGTCACCAGGAAGGTGGTCGTGAAGTTTGTCAAGAATCAGCTGATATGTCGTTATGGTGTGCCTGATAAGATCATTACTGATAATGGATCTAACTTGAACACCAAAATGATGGAAGAGCTGTGCGCTGAGTTCAAGATTGCACACCATAACTCCTCTCCCTACAGACCCAAGATGAATGGGGCTGTTGAAGCTGCTAACAAGAATATCAAGAAGATTATCTAGAAGATGACAGTCACGTACAAAGATTGGCACGAGATACTGCCATTTGCTTTGCATGGATATCGTACATCTGTCCGCACTTCAACAGGGGCAACCCCTTTTTCTCTTGTTTATGGCATGGAGGCTGTTCTCCCAATAGAGGTGGAGATCCCATCAATGAGAGTCTTGATGGAAGCCAAGTTGACTGATGCTGAATGGATTCAGAGTCGTTACGACCAACTGAATTTGATTGAAGAGAAGCGATTGACTGCCATGTGCCATGGTCAGTTATATCAGCAGAGAATGAAGAAAGCATTCGATAAGTAGGTCAAGCCTCGTGTGTTCCGACAAGGTGACCTCGTGCTCAAGAAAGTCTTGTCTTTCGCGCCCGATTCTTGGGGCAAGTGGACTCCAAACCACGAGGGTCCATATGTTGTCAAGCGAGCCTTTTCAGGCGGTGCTTTGATGCTTACAACTATGGATGGGGAGGATTTCACTCGTCCTGTGAATTCAGATGTAGTCAAGAAATACTTCGCCTAAAATAAAAACAGAATAGCTCGCTATGTTGAAAACCCGAAAGGGCGGCTTAGGCAAAAATGAGCGTCTCGGTGGATTGAAAACCAGAAAGGGCGATCCAGGAAAAAATTAGAGACATGAAAAAATGAATTTGCATCCCGCTAGATTGAGTACCTCACCCTGGGGCAATCTAGGCAAAAATAAGGGGTTTGGCAAGTAACTGCATCCTGACAGGATTTTCTGTTTCACAACTGTCTTTTCGTCAAAGATTCTCGCTCAGTCATCGTCAACTGAAGCTTTAAATACATCGGATTCAAATTGGTAGAGAAATGGTCATTATGTTCAATGTAGCCCTCTTCCAATATATATCACCGATTTCAAATTTTGTACAGATCTATGGAGTCTTGCCGTTTGCTGGCTACCATTCCATCAAATAAATTTGAGCTTTTATCCAATTATTTGCACTCTTATTTGTTTCAATTCAACAAATGTTTTGCATGTTTTAATTGATAAAATGTCATTGTTTTAAACAAATAAATTTTTTCAAATTTGTTTTTAAACAAGGTGAACATTCACAATGATAAAAGGATACTTAAGAATTTCTCAGTGCTCTCCCAAAGGTGGCATGTTTTCCAACAGGGTAAGATATTTGTTCATATTCCTGGCATGGCTGTATCCTCTTTCTCTAGATTGTTATTGGGGTTTCTCCCTAAGCAAAGCTTCTGTTGAGTTTTTTCCCCAAGCAGGGTATTTGTTGGGATTTCTCCCGAGCAGATTTTTGTTAAGTAGAACCTTTGTTAGGACTCTCCCCATCAGAGTACTTGTTGAGGTTTTCACCTCTCCTCCCTTCAGCAGAGCAGTGATTCTTTCCTCCTCAGCAGTTGTGGTTCCTTTTGGAATGTTCAGTATTTGGTGGTTGATCCCCAGTTCTCCTTCTCTGCCTCAGATAAATCCCCAATAGATTTGTGGCATGGTGGATTGTATCTGTAATGATTCATCCCATGCAGAGATTTGGTGATTTCCTGATGTTTCTAACCCCCAGTAGAGTTGCTTGTGTGGCAGGATCTGTTTGTGTGATCTTTTCTCCCTCAATGGATTTTCCCCCTGGTGGAGTTGTTTGGAGTTGCTTTCGTGGCAGTTTTCGCCTGTGCAGTGAGCTCCTTTTTTCCCAGTTGAGACTGATGATCCATCCTTGCAGAGATCTTGTTGTTTCCTGATCCCGACAGATTGTTTATTCTCCGGTGATCCTGGCTTTCTCTCCTGTGGTGTAGTACCGGGCCTTTGATTCCTGGACCCGTTTGTGTTAGAAATGTCTGTTTTGTCAGCATTCATCAAACATAAATCAAGCATATTCATGCATACTTTCAACATTCAGATATTCATGTTGCATTTCTTTTGCCATATATCTTTTGTTTGTTGTCTCCTACTAATGGTGATATAGATCTCCCCAGTAGATCTCCCCAAGCAGATGTCGGGTGTCTAATCTCTCAATATAGAGTCAGCCCCTTAAGCAGAAAGTGTCTGTCCTTTCCTTCTGCATTTCCCCACTGAGATATATCCTCGTGGATGACGGTTGTTCCCGTTTCCTCCCAACACATATATTGGGAAGGGTTTTCCCTTTTCAGTTCTTTCTTCATTAGGACGAGTCTTGATTCAGTTTGCCTTTTTGGTTTGATCCTGAATTGGCCTTTTCGCAACTGTCTCTTGTGCTTCCCTATGGAATAAATGGATAATTGCTCAGTAACCGGCAATCATTCACTTTATCCTCAGCGGAGTCTTTGGCTTCTACCCAGTATCCGGTAGTTGTAAGTCCTAACCTTTGTGGTTTTCTACCCAGTAACTGGTAGTAGTAAATCCTATTTTCTTGCTCTCCAGCAGAGTTTGTGGTTTTCTACCCAGTAACTGGTAGTTATAAACCCTATTTGTTTTCCCCGTGCGGAGTAGTGATCCTTTCGCTCCCCACGCAGAGTTTGTGGCTTCTGCCCAGTATTCGGTAGTTGTAAGTCCTATCTTTGTGGTCTTCTACCCAGTAACAGGTAGTTATAAATCCTACTTTCATCCCCTAGAAGAGGTAACCTTTGTGGTTCATCCTGGTTGATGACGGATTTTGTGGTTTTCTACCCAGTATTCGGTAGTTGTAAATCCTATGTTGTTGTTTTTTCTCCCTATCGGAGTATGTGCTTCCTTGTGGAATAGTTGGATAATTGCTCAGTAACTGGCAATCATTCACCTTATCCTCAGCTGAGTCTTTGGTCTTCTACCCAGTATTCGGTAGTTGTAAATCCTATGTTCTCCCCTTTGCAGAGTTAACCTTGTTGTTCATCCTAACCGATGACGATTACTCGTCCATGGTTTTCTACCCAACATTCGGTAGATGTAATCCCCTCTTTGTGACTATCTTCATCTAGTATTTGATGTCGATATTCCCTCTTTCTTGTGGATAATTGCCGTATGCTAGCAATTTTATCCTCAGCGGGTCCTTTCACCGTTTGCCAGTGATTTGTTCCCCGGATCATTGATTTTTTATCAATGCATCCCCAGTGAGTCATCTTTCATCTACCCTTTTGTTGGTAATATTTGTTGCTCCCTTTGATCGGTCATCATTATATACCTAGTTTTGGTATCCCGATGTCCTGTCTTTTCGGTTGATTTATCCTTTATTAACCCAGTAACCGGTTGTGGATAATCTTCCATGCGAGTGTATTACCCACATTCTGACGGTAATGGATAATATATCTCATGCATTCTTCAGTCGAAGCCTGTTGTGTTTCCCCAGTTGAGTAAGATTCGTGTTCCCTTTGCGGAATCGAATATTCATTGCTATCCCTTTTTTGAGCGTATCTCCCAGTAACCGGTGATATGTCTCCTAGATAATTGCCGTATGCTTGCAATTTATCCCCAGCGAGTCATCTTTCGTCTACCCTGTTGTTGTTGGTAACGATTGTTTCTCTTTTCAGTCGGTCACCTATTATATACCCAGTAACCGGTATCCCTGGTGTTCCTTCCATGCGAGTATATTATCTACGTTCTAACGGTAATAGATAATATATCTCATGCACTCCTTGGTCAAAATCTTTTGATTGTTTCTCCAGCGGAGTAAGATTCGTATTCTTTGTAGAATCGAATATCCATCCTTTAACAAGTTTGCGTTTTGCTCTCTTCAGGATGATGAGTGTTTTGGCAGTAAAAACTAATTCACGTTTCGGTAGGTCACCTATTATATATCCAGTAACCGGTATCCCTGGTGTTCCTTCCATGCGAGTATACTATCCACGTTCTGACGGTAATGGATAATATATCTCATGCACTCGTTGGATGAAGCCTTTTGTCCTTCCCCATTTAAGTAAGATTCGTTTTCCCGTTGCGGAGTCGAATGTCCATCCTGTAAGTCGATTTTCTTTTTCAAGCCCTCGTTTTGGATGATGAGTGTTTTGGAAGTAAACCCCAATTCACGATTTGGTTGGTCACCTGTTGTACTCAGTAACCGGTATCCCTGGTGTTCCTTCCTTTCTGCTCCCTATTATGACCTTGGTCCCCTGTAGAGTCAGATTTTCCTGAGTTGATATACCTTTTTCAGGTCTTCCTCAGCTGTTTTGGTTGATTGATATCTCTCACCCTTATACTGGTCTTAGATATTCATTCTTCCTGA
This sequence comes from Lathyrus oleraceus, assembly GCF_024323335.1. NCBI lineage: Eukaryota > Viridiplantae > Streptophyta > Magnoliopsida > Fabales > Fabaceae > Lathyrus > Lathyrus oleraceus. The sequence goes on from NC_066583.1 coordinate 54,851,725, forward strand.
GCTTGTTGTTCTTTCACCCAGTAACTGGTGTTCAGATCACATGTCTCTTTGAGCTTGTTACCCAGTAACCGGTAACATCTCAACCCTTTTTTGCTTCCCCTGGAGAGTCTTTGTTAGATTTCCCCATCGGAATATCTCTGTTGTGTTTTTTCCCTTTTGCTGTATTGGCATAACTCCCCAATACATGCATTTTCCCTGGCAGGGAGGTTCTGTGTGAATCCTATCCCCAGCCTGAGTCCGGATTTTTAACTGAAGTATCCTTTGTGGATAGTTTTGCTGTATTGGCGTTTTCCCCAATACACGCATCTTTGAGTCAGCTTGAGTCTTTCCATCTGATGTGTTTCCCTTTGGAACTCTTTTTCCCAGTGTCAGTCCTTTACTCCCCAGTAAAGTCTCCAGTTTCAAGTCGTGTCCTGCTCACGCATTTTTTTCTTTTTTATATCCCCATGAGAGTCCCGTCAGAGTCTTTGTTCCATTAGGAAGTGCATCATTCCTGTGGATTTGTCTTTTCTTCTGATTTTTCTTTCCTTCTTTGTGGACCTATATTCCCCACAGAGTTTGTTTCTTTTGCATTCATACATTTGCATCATGAGGTCTCTTAGGGACCAAAATTTGTCTCATTGGTGTTATTTAAGCCCATTCTACCACGTCGAGACGAAGATTTTAACCTTCACTTCTCAGGCTAGAATGACCTTAAATAGGGGCATCTGTAAGACCCCAATTTTGTCCCTAAGATCCCTCATGACATCATAGCATTGCATTGCATAAGCCTCAAGGATCATTGGACACCTTGCTTCCTTCCCTGTGGGTGGGATATTTTTTGAGAGTGATTCTTGATCACCAAGCATTGCTTGCATTTGTATATCATTGCTTTTCTTTTAATCACTAACCAAAAATGTACAAAAATATGTCATCTAACATTTGTCTTGCAGCTTAAGCAGTCAACAGGTCAAGGCATTCAAGTGAATCCTTTGTGCAAAAGATGAGGTTTCCATTGAGATATGGATCATGTGATCATTATATTGAGCTTATATGAGCTATAGGTCCATTTTGGAGCAAATTCCCCAAGTGGCAAAGGCCCAAGTTCATCAGAATATTTTCAGGTCATCTAAGGACCAATGCAAGTCAACTGAAAGTCAACTGAGGGCTTTGAGTGTGAGGATTGAATTTCTTCATCCTATTCATGTTCAAACAAGGCCTATTCATCATGTCAAACATCTACATTGAAGATTTTGAGGTCAAATCAAAAGTTTCCCAAAATGGAAAGTGACCTATAATTTCAAGTTTCCAAAAATGGAAAGTTTTTGGACCAACTTCAACTCAACTTTCCAACATCAAAGAAGCTTCAAATGAATCTTTGTCCAACATGAACGTTGAAGATCTTTCTCTCCCATTTCCAAAAAGTCCAAGATCATGAGTATCTGATGAATGGTTGAGAAGTTATGATCCAATCATTGCAATGTGTACATGGAACTTCAACAAGCCATAACTTTTGATCTAAAACTCCAAATTGAGTGCCTCTTTTTGCATTATGCTTCTCATGACCTATAATTTCCAAATCCATCATTACATTGCATGAAATTTCATCATATGATCATTTGCTCATTCATGAACATTTTGGAGGGAAATTTGGAAATTCAAAATTGGTGCATCATATGAACAAAATACCATTGCCATTATGCTTATGAGATGATTTTGAGTGAGTTTACACCTCCATGTGGTACTGTTCACGTGTAGATTTGCATGGCACCTCACATTTTCCAATTTTCGCCATACACCTCATTTTCACTAACCATAATTAACTCATGCTTAATTCTGATTTGGATGTGATTAAGAGACCATATATAAACCAAATCATAACAGAATTGTGGAGTTTTTGAAGATTCTAGATCCAAATTTTTCTTTCCCTCCATTTTTGCTCTCCATTGAAACTTCAATTTCTTCCACATAACACTTTGATTTTATTGCATATTCTTGTTCTCTGATCATCATTGAGTGCAGATCAAGCTTTGATTTGAAGAATTCGAGCAGAAATCAAGCACACCAAGCTCAAGAACATGAAGATGGAAACTGACATTTGAGCTAGATCCAAGCATCTCCAAGCTTCAATTCACGCACAAAGCTTCATAATATAATCTCAGAATTGGATCTACACACTTGCAAGGCCTTGAATCGCTTGTTTCCAGTGACTGCTCTTCAAGAGGTGTCAATTTCGAATCTCCTAATTCTCTTTTTTATGTGCATAATGTTGTAGAGCTTCTCATGCTGAGCATTCTGATATAAAATTCATGAAAAATGGTTGAGAATTGACTGAGTTATGTTGAGTTGAAAGTTTGTGTGCAATAATGTTTTTGATTGATTCTCACAATCCATGATGATTTAGACTTAAATAATGTTGGATTTGTGATGTACGTGTTGAGAGCTTTCATTTGATGTATAATTTGCATGGATCTGGATTTTTTTTTTTGAACATGGCACTGTAGCGCCACCGTCTTCATGAAGAAGACGGTGGAAACCACCGTGAGCACCGCCGCCTAGGGTTTCTCTAGTTCGTTTCTTCAAATGTACTATAGAAGTGCCTGTATTGTTTGAGTCCTGTGTTCGATTCGTGCTTTTAGCATTTGATTTGTTTTAATTCTGCTTGCTGGCGCTTGCGTGTGCACTCTGTTGGCACAACCATTGGCTACCGTCCCTTGACTGACTCCACGCATGCATTGACCAGTGATGTGGCCTGCCACATCAATTATTGGAACGCTGCGTTTTGGACGCGCTTCCTTGGACTATGACCATGCCAGTTCGATTCTGGCTAGATGCGTTTCTGTTTTCATTAGTTCATTTCATATTATTTCATGTTTTTACATTTTATTTCATTTTATCCATGTTAATTACAAAAATCACCAAAAATAGCATGTTGATCCAATTAATTACCAATTTTTTGCTACATGTTCATATGGATGTCTACTATTGTGTGGTGCTGATTTCATGATTTTATCATTTCTGGAATTTAATATGTGTTGGATTCTTTGAACATGTATGCAAATGTACCATGCTTCATTCATTCTTTTGTGAAATGCTCATACATTGACCAATTGATTTGAAATTTGGTATGCTGATTCCCAACATGTTGCATGATTTTTGAGGCTTGGTTGTGAATTTTTAGCATTTTTCATCTCTGTTTTAGACACACAAACTTTTGGTGTGACAATGTGTGTCACACAATTTGATGTCATACTTGTGCATTTTCATTTCTAGGTCAAATGAACTCTGTTGATTCTAATTTTTGGCATGATGATTGTGTTTGACATATTGTGTTCACATAAAAAATTTCATGATTGTTTGATTCATTTCTGTTTTAATATGGAATTTGCATTCTTGATGACCAATTGTGTGCTTTGTAATTGCCTTGGCCATATCTTGCTTATGTAATGACTTTGCTTAAGGCTTTTGACTTGGTCCTTTTTAGGACATGTTCTCACTTGTTTAAATGAGCTTTATGTTGAATATTGGTGTCTGTTTTGACTTTTTACTTTGCCTTTGACCCTAGCCTTGGTGCTAGTGGTTTGTACTCATCTTTTGAGTTTTGCATTTCAGGTTCAAGCTCCTAGTCCCAATGGTTTATGTTGATCTCATGAATTGAGATGCAATTTTCTTTGTTTAACTAATGTTGATTGTGTTGTAGGTCCTTGGGTGGCTAACTCACTTGAGTTGTTGACTTACATTGTGTATATTGGTTGTCTCACTGTTGACTGTCTGTTTGGTTTGTCTGAATGTGAATATTGACTTGTTTGATTTTCTTACAGGTACTTTAGTAGCTTTAACTCATTAATTGAGTTTCTTTGCTTTGTTGTGGTTGGTATACCACTTAGGTAATCTCTCTAACTCCATGTAGTCTGGAAGCCCTGCCGTTTCTGTTTGGCAGGCATTTGGCTGAAGTCCTCCTAAAGAGGCAATGACTGTGTTTGTTTACTTTTGTGCCATGTAATTCAAGTCCTCCTAAGTGAAGAGGAAATTGGCAGATAGAAGGGATGTGCAATCCATCCCCTGCTATTCAGTTGAGTCTTTCATCTTGCTCGCACTACGTGTTGATGCATTTGAATAAACACCGAAGATCATTGTATATAGAGTCAGTCAAGTGGAGTAGAGTTCCTCATTCTGGACTCCCACACCTTCTTTGATTCAAGCTCACCCCGGCCAGGGTTAAGAGCTATGAGGTCTAATCCTCATCTCCCATTTCATCTGCGCACCCTGACGGTCAATGTCAGTGGTTAAGAGCCTGAACACCCATAACAGTATTGGCTTGTTTGTCAAGGTTGATATGACCCCTTGACTAAAGCCCAACGTTGATTGAGCCTCTTGGTTGTGTATAGCGTGTGATAATTGATTGCTTGTTTGCTTATTTGTGCATCATTCATATGTTTGCTTTGCATTTGTTATTTGTTTTGTTTGAGGAGTCAGATGTAAGACCAGTGATTGGCTATATGTTTCCTGTTCCTTTTGGGGAGCTGGATATAAGACCATTTATTGGCACTATATTTCCTATCTTATTTCTTTTTGTGGAGTCAGGTATAAGACCATTGATTGGCCATTTGTTTCCTATCTTGTTGTGGAGTCAGGTATAAGACCATTGATTGGCCATCAATTTCCTATTCTGTTTTCTTTTGTGGAGTTGGACGTAAAACCATTTATTGGCACTCCGTTTCCCATCTCATTTCGGAGTTGGATGTAAGACCATTTATTGGCATTCCATTTCCAGATTTGTTCTTTTTGAACCTGCTTATTTGCTTATTGCTTTGTTGCTTATTCCAAAGGATGGTACTTACTTGGATCATCTACATATGATCTCAAGAGAGGAACTCCTAATGAAGTTTTGCTCCTCATCCCCACCTTTTGTCTCCTTACAACCTCCACTTGCATTTTTAACCCAAACCAGAAAACCTTTTGTGCAAACATTTTCATCTGTTTTCAAAACTAGAAACCTAGGACTTAAGCCTCTGATTTTCAAACTTCATGTTCACAATACTTCTTCTGAATTGAAACTAATGTCAACTTTGACCATTTTTGTGAATACTCTAATTGGTTAATTTCACTCACTCAATTGCTTTTTGTGGCCCTTGTCCACTTCTTGATAAGTTTTCATGCATTAGCCATAGATCTGAATTATCTTAGTGGTTGATGTGAATCTCACCGCATCCTTAGTGAGTTGATTGTAAGACTTCCATACTTATTATAGGGTTAACCCCTCACTAGTATGTTGAAGCTATCCTCGCATGGTGGATTGTTGGTTCAGGTTGAGTGTTCTCCCTTTGATAATGAAAGACCTTAAGGCTCTTGTTTAAAATCAATCCACTCATTTTTGTTTTGGAAATATTTTAGCCGAACTACGAGGTTTTGATCCTGTAAAGGTACGTAGGAAATGGGTTCATCCATCCAAACACACAAAAATAATAAACTTGTATATTCTTTTCTCACCTCTTCCCTCATGTTTGCACAATAAATATTTTCATAAACAATACTTTTTACAACAAGTTGTGAAAAGGGTTCCCTAGGAGTACCTAGGATGCATTGGGTGCCTAACACCTTCCCTTTGCATAATTACCCCCTTACCCAGATCTCTGTACCTCTTTTATTAGTTTTCTTTGCAAAACTTCTTAGGTATTTGTTCGCTTTCTAGCCATTCCTTTGGATAAATAGAAGTGTGGTGGCGACTCTATCTTTGTATGCTTTGCTTTTGATTTAGTCAATAAATCTAAAGGCGACGAATACACCGCTACAAGTGGGAGTTGCGACTGTTGATTCCTTGTTTGGCCCTTGAGGAGTCACATCGAATTCAGGCGTATAGATTCGACCACTATGGCTCATTCCGCTCATTCCTGCAATATTGGTGACGTCCTCATTCACAATTTCGGTCACTTCAACGTCTGCACTTCCTTCAACAACCTTGTCCACAACGGTAATCTCATATTTCCAAGGCACGACCTTGGTGCTCTCATATGGAAAAGGTGTGGGCATACATATCTCAACAGGCGACGGATGACTATTCGTAGGAACCACTCCACCAATGTAGTATGGGATTTCAACTGGTTCAGGTAAATTGAAACAAGGTTCAATTACCAACACGTCTTCGTTCTTTGCTACACTGGAGGTTTGAAGCACTCCTTTATTCATCAAGTCTTGAATGTTATCTCGTACCACTTGACACCCGCTTGGGTATGTGGCACACTCTTCACAATTTTCATGAATAACATTAATCAGGCCAGCTTCCACCAATCAGGCATGGAATGCTGCCAAAGGAGTCTTAACATCATCCACCTTCTCAACTATAACACCAACAGAGGCATCTTCAATGGCGTTTACTGCAGGACCTCCATGGGGAGGAAGAGGATCTTTCTTCACATTCGGTCCCATATCTTTAAAGGACAGGATCTTGCTGTCAATAAGCTCATGAACCCTATGCTTCAAAGCATAGCAACCCTCTAGGTCATGCCCGGGGGCACCTTCATCAAAAGGACAGTGTGCATTAGGGTTGTACCATGGAGGAAGACGATCAGGTGGAGGTCCCATAGGTCTCGGAACCACCAAACCCTTTTGCAACAGGGAGGGATAAAGCTCAGTGTACGACATTGGGATTGGATTGAAGGTCTCTGTATCCCCTTGCCTCCTATTTTGGTTATGGGCATTTTGCCTTGGAGCCTAAGCTCTCGGCTGTTGATAGACAGGAGATGCGGGTGTTTGTTGATAAGCCAGAGGAATCACAGCATGTTGTTGAACTGGAGCTGGTCGATAAACTAGAGGCCCTTGATAAGCCTGAGCAGGTTGTTAATTGAATGCAGGCGTCACAGCAGCTACGTACGGTTGCAGGGCGTACTGAACGGGATACATGGGATGCTAATAGGGAAAGGGTTGTTGAACATACTACTGAGGTGAATATTGTTGTTGTCTCCTTCTTGTAGGGGCTCTTCCTTGGCCAATAGTTACAGAGAACTTCTTTGGATTAGCATTTGAAGTTCCAGCTACAGCCGCAAGTTTGCCATTTCTTAAACCATATTCGACGCGAGCCCCTATAGCAACAAGCTCGGAGAATCCCAAGGAAGCACTTCGAACCATCTTCTCATAGAATTGGGGTTGGACAGTGTCGATAAATAGTTAAGCCAATTCCTTTTCGGCTAGTGGTGGTTCAACTTGAGAAGCCAGTTCCCTCCATCTCTGAGCATATTCCTTGAAGGACTCCTTGTCATGCTGGAACATGCCTTGCAACTATCTTCTGTCAGGCGCCACGTCCATGTTGTATTTGTAGTGTTTTATGAAGGCGTCTGACAGGTCTTGGAAACATCTGATCCTATTCTGATCCAGACTTAGATACCACTTGGAAGGAGCCCCACTCAAGCTATCTTGAAAACAGTGGATCATCAGCTTGTCGTCTTCCACATGTGTAGCCATTTTTCGGTAATACATGATGAGATGGCTCTTTGGACAAGTATGCCCCTTGTATTTGTCGAAGTCTGGAGTTTTGAATTTTGTCGGAATCACCAACCCAGATACAAGGCACATTTCTTTGGCGGCAGATCCAAAGACGTGGTCTCCTTCTAAATCTCAGAACTTCTTCTCAAGGAGTTGCATGTTCTCCTTTACTTCTCTGAAATCTTCAAACCTTACTTCGTCACCAACAACGGTTAAGTCGACATTATGATACATGTGATGTTGATCTTCAAAGTGTGGAATGTGCCTAACATAGGCAGCTGGTGGAGCAATGTTATGGATGACTGGGCGTGCGTCGGTGTAAACCGATAATCGCACGGCTTGCTGGACAGATTTCCCCATGTCATGCATTACTTCCGCTCGAGGGATGAAGTCGTAAGGTATCCCATACGGAGGAAGGGTTGAGGGTAACGTCCTCTGAAGTTGGACTTCAACTGCTGGGCCCGTGGTCTCTGAAATCACGGTCGCTTGTGGAACCTCAAATCTGAAAGTCAAAGCTTGTAGCATTTCCGTCATTTAGGACATTCCTCCCTTGATCTCGTCTAGTTCAGCTCTAACTCGGGCGCTCTCTTGCTCTTGTTCAACCATCTTTTGTCTTGCTCGGGCGCGAGTATTGTACTGGTGTTGAAGATTCAGTGTGAAACTGGAGGAAGAAAGGGTGGGGTGAGACTCTATTTTGAAAATGTATGAATGCATGTATGGATGCATCTTGTTTGCAAAACTCTTGGTTAGTTTCAGTCATTTATTTCAGAAATGCCACAACATTTGTTCGCAAATATTTAAAGTAATAAGGAAATAAAACACCATAAAATGAATCTCAAAAGCGATTTTTTCATTAATTCATAACAAAGTTCAAATACAAACAAAAATTCCTATGGCTTATGGGCTTTCCAAACCGTAGCAAGGTCGGTAGTCATCCCCTCCAACATCGCCTTACAAAACTTAATGAAATTAAAGACTTGATGCGGGGTGTTCTCTGGACACATGCACCAATCAACTTCTTGCAGTTTCTCAGGTAGCTCTTGCATGACGGAATTCGCAAATCTGGAAAGCCTCAGAAATTTGCCCTTCCACTCAATGTAAAGCCCTTAGAGGTCTTAAATGATGCGTAAGTCTTCAGCCTTGGTCACCTCTATGTCCCTATAGAGGTTTCTCCAATATCTGCACTCACCCGACAACATCAGATAGGCAGCATCCTGATCCCCACTTTCAAGTGCCTAGATTCTAGCATTCGCTTGTTCCAACTGATAGTTCAGCCGTGTGCAAACTCTTTCCGACTCTTCAGTCCTCAGCTTCTTGCGTTCCAGAGTATCCTTGTATTTCTGAATGGTATTCTCAAGTTCACGAGTACGAATCTTAGAAATCAGTCGTGCTTCCCTTTTCATTTCAAGGGTCAATTCCAGAGTCTTGTTGAGTTTTTAAATCCGGAGTAAAGCTCTATCCAACTCCTCCTCCTTTGTTTTGAACACAGATTTAGTACTGTAGAGTGATTGTCTGACATTTTCTCTCCTTGCCTCAGACTCCCTAGCCCTTTTGTTGGAAAATTTGAGCTCTTTGTCTTTCTTTTGTTGACCATCCTTCAAATCCCCATTCTCTATCGAGACTCGGCCGAGCTTAATCCTCAAGTCAGCATTCTCCAACTCCAACTCCTTAATAGGGGCATTAAGCTTCTCCACATCTTCAGGTAATATGGGTTCTGGCTCAGGAACCAACGGATAGATAGAAGGATCAAATGGAAAAGGGAGTTTAACCATATGAACCCTCTCTCTCACCCAACAAGTATAAGGCTCTCGAGCGATGACATTTCTCTTACCCAATTCCTTACCCTTTCTGATAACTGCTTGCCATGACCTCTTGATCTTTTTCACTATGGGGTGATCTGCTTCAGCACTGTGTAAGATGAAAGGCTCTAAAGCTTCAGCTTTTGGAGGGCCATTCATAGGGTAACCATGCCGCCTCAAAGATAACACGGGGTTGTAGTTGATGCAACCCTTAGTTCCTATCAAAGGTACATTGGGGAAGTCTCCAATGCTGACAATAACATCCTCGGTTTCCCAATCCCTAATATACCACTTAACATGATTGGAGGTTAGAGAAGCTAACTTCTGAGAGAGCTTGAGTTCCTTCGAGACAAAAGGGCCTTTTTCGGGCATATGAGATCTAAACCAGGCATGCAACAGCTGCGCACAACATAAAATGGTTCCTCCCTTCTTCTCATGACGGTCATGGAGAGCATAATGAAGGTCTGCTAGGAGGAACGGTACAGGGTTACCGGAGAGGAAGATTCTCACAGCCAGGTGGTCCACAAAATGGTCAATATTTGGGAAGACAACTATCTGTAGGTGTTTAATTGGCTGCATTATATGGTAAAACACTAGCTGGATTCTAATGTCTTGACTGATGTCATGACATGCTGTGGAGGTGTTTGTTTGACTGCATTGTATGTTAGAATATCTAGCTGTACTCTGATGTCTTGGCTGATGTCATGACATACTTGATTAGTATACTGCAGGATTAGCTAATACAAGATTTATTGAATGTCAAACTGGATGTTATGACATTCATCCCTGTCAGCAGATACTGAGGAATAGAACAGTTGGTGTTCTGTTGGAACTCAGTATTTATTTTCAGTCTGGTTATCAAGGAAATACCAGACCTGGCATAAGGCCTACTGTCTGAATGTCAAACTGGATGTTATGACATTCATCATTGACAGCATATACTGAACAATAGGCAAAGTGATTTTCTGCTACTCTTCAGTATGTATCTCAGTCTGTTCTTCAGGAGGATAACAGACCTGACATAAGGCTAATTGTGTAAATGTCAAATTGGATGTCTTGACATTTATTAATGTACGCTGATACTGAGGTATGGACAGATTGGTCCTGTACAGTTCAGCAAATTTGTACAGTCTGTTTTCAGGAAAAATAGACTTAGCATATGGTCCTTGATTTGGATGTCAAACTGAATGTTGTGACATTCATTCCTGACAGCGTATGCTATATTGTAGGTTGTTTAGTTTTTCTGTTTCAGCATTTTTCTCAGGCTATTCTTCAGGGATTCAACAGCTGAGAGAAAATCCAGGAAACCAACAACCAAGCTACAATTAATGAACCTAACAAATAGCCTATTTGTTAGTAACCTAGATGTGGAATTTAGGGGAACTCGCGTGACCTTAATTTCAGGAAAATACAAGTACAAGGCCTAAGTGCTGCAATATAAAAGGATGGCAATCCTTCATTCAGAACTGGGGATTTTAGGCGTGAAGATTTAGTGTGTCCATCATTCTTCACTGCTGTATTTTTGTGTGTCTTGTATTAGACGTATCTTGTAAGCCAGGCTATTATCACGTAGATGATTGCATTGGTATAGGGTGTTAATTGAGTATTAAGTGTTGTGTCACTCTAAGCTTTTAAGCGTGAGTGCTGTGTATCTTGATTAAAGCTGTTAAGCACAATCAAGAGTTGTTTGAAGTGTGACTTCATAATTGTCTTTAATATTGATTAAAGGTAGTAATCACTGAGGTGATTGAGGGGGAGTGAGTAGGAACTCTGATCTTAGTGTAAGATTGAAATTGCATTGGGTAGGTATTAAGTGATAGGGTTAAACAATTGGTTTAAGGTCTGAATTAATACTACTAATAGTGGATTTCCTCCCTGGCTTGGTAGCCCCTAGACGTAGGTCATATTGGACCGAACTGGGTAAACAATTACTTCAGTTATTTACTGCACTTACATTTTAAGTTCTGCACAATTCTTGTTTGTGCAGAATTGAATGTCATAACATCCCTTGTGACATCGGAAGTCTGTTAACTAGAATTTCAATTGGCATCAGAGCGGGCACCCTGCCTGTTAATTTCTGGGTGAGATCTAGGGAAGTTACTTTCTAGTACCATGGACAAGGATGTAGGACACTCAAATAGACCACCCATGCTGGATGGTTCTAACTATGATGACTGGAAGCCTCGTATGATAGCCTTCTTAAGGTCTCTAGATAGCAAAGTCTGGAGAGCTGTCAACAAAGGATGGGAACATCCAACGAAGACAGGTAACGATGGAGTCAGTATGCAAATCCCTGAAGAAGAGTGGGACAAGGAGCAAGAGGCATTAGCCCTTGGAAATTCTAAGGCCTTGAATGCATTGTTCAATGGAATAAGTAAGAACATCTTCAGACTGGTGTGCCACTGTGAGCTGGCCAAGGAAGTGTGGGTGTCGCAACCTGAAAAATACAGTGCGCGAAAAAACAACCGGCGAAAGAAAAAGACAGGAGAGTCGCCACCGTTCGTTATTCATCCCAAAGGAGGGAAAGGAAACGCTCGAAGTAAACCTGAAAAAGGAAAGGACAAGACGGGGTCTCGCAACCAAATCTTGGGTTCGGGAGTTGGTTATGCGAAGGGAAGGTATTAGCACCCCTACGCATCCGTAGTACTCTACGGGATCCACTTTTGTAGTTCTTGTCTAAAGGGTGTGAGTTTATCTTGTGCTGTTTACAAAAAAAAAGGGTTAAATGAAAATGACTCGCGCGGATGTCGCATCCACTGCATACGTATCTCATCTGAATATGAGAATCAGAGTCTTCGTAGCTCGGCTGACCTATGGGTTAGGGGATGTGTGCTCACTAAGACATCGCGTCTTATGCCTACGTATCTCATCTGGAATGAGAATCAGAGCAAGCCGTAGTTCGGCTAACTACGGGGTTGTGGATTGGGTTTTGGACGAACGACGTCACTACGCAATCTACCGGATGCTCGACCTTTGGAGACTTACTCGCCTGTAGTAGAAGGAGTAAACGTGTTGCTTTGGGTTTTAGGGTTTGTTTGCATTGTAGGAACGCGCATGCAAAAGGGTAATGAGGATAAGACCTCATAGCTCTTAACCTTGGACAAAGGAATCTGTAAAAAAAAAAAAACACACACAAAAACATTGCCTCCTATCGAGGTCTTCCAGCTAGGAAAGCAGTAAAATGCGGGAAAAATGTAAAAGTCATGTGCCTGATTGGAGAGCTTGATTGAAATTGAGTTGCACCCGTGAGGTTTACAAAACAATCTTTAGGGTTTATGTGAGGCAGAGGTGATTCTGTGCAGTTGAGTTCCCTTCAGGGTTTGGAGCCTGCTCTGAACTCTGTTAGTTCTTCTCTCACTATCTTTTTCCTCAGGGTTTTGTTCCAAGGAAACCTCAGAGTATTTTGCTTCCCTTCCTTTTTCTCAAGTGAAGCCTTGGTATTTATAGACTGAATTTCATGGCTTTGTGGGCTCAAATGAGGGAGACCCAAGTCCAAAAAAAATTGTTATATTTTATTTAATTATTTAATTAAATTTTTTTTTTTTTTAAGTTTCTTGGATCTAATTCTGATTGACATGATGAAATGCAGTGTATCTAATGTTAAATGACCTAAAAATGAATGCATGCATGAGGTGTAACGCGTATGCTTCCAGGAAAAATGAAGGGTAAATTTTGGGGTATTATAGTGGGATACCCTCAAGGTAACTCATGAAGGTACCTCTAAGGTGAAGATGTCTAAACTTCAGATGCTGACCACCAAGTTTGAAAATCTGAGGATGAAAGAGGATGAGACTATTCATGACTTTCACATGAATATTCTTGAAATTGCCAACACCTCTGGTGGCTTAGGTGAGAAAATGGCTGAAGAGAAACTTGTAAGAAATATTCTCAGGTTTTTACCTAAGAGATTTGCAATGAAGGTCACTGCTATAGAAGAGGCGCAGAAGATCTGCAAGATGAAGGTGGATGAGCTCATTGGTTCTCTCCAAACCTTTGAAATGGGCTTGTGTGAGAATGTTGAAAAGAAGAACAAAAGCATAGCTTTTGTATCGAATACTAAAGAGGAGTCAGAAGCTGGATATACTGGAGGTGATGATAGCATATCAAAAGCCATAGCCATGCTTGGGAGACAGTTCAACAAGTTCGTGAAGAAGATTGATCAAAGAGGTAGACCAAATGTCAAGAACATCTCGTCTGACATAAGGAAAAGATCAACTTCTGAAGAAAAGTTCAACCAAGGCAAGGGAATCCAATGTCATGGATGTGAAGGTTATGGATACATTAGAGCTGAATGCCCTACGTACCTCAAGATGCAAAAGAAGGGGCTAGCTGTCACATGGTCTGAGGGAGATTCTGAGAGTGACTCTGAAGGAGAATCTGCTAAACATGTCACTGCACTAACGAGTGTTTGTGCCACTGATGATGACTCAAGTGCAGATGAACTGACCTTTGATGAATTTGCTGCAGCATATAAGAAGCTATGTGTCACCAGTGCAGAAGTGCGTGTACAAGGTGAAAAGCAGAAGAAGCTCATCAAGGAGCTGGAGGATGAGAAACAGAAGCATCTGACAGTCATAGAGGGTCTAAATGGTGAGATAACCTTGCTGACCTCCAAGCTGGATCAAATGACTAAATCCATCAGAATGTTGAATAAAGGAACTGACACCTTGGAAGAGATCCTAAAGGTGGGACAGAAGTCTGGAACCATGTCTAGTTTAGGCTTTGTGAAAAAATCCTCAACTGAACTCAAACGCTCAAAGGCTAAAGTTCAGAAATTCAAGCGGAGGTCACACCCAATGTCTCAACATCAGGGAACCAGGATGAATAATCATCAGAAGAGGAAATTCCAGAAATGGAGATGTCACCACTGTGGTAGGCTTGGCCATATAAAAGCCTTCTGCTACAGGCTTCATGGTTACCCTAACCAAGCCCCTAATGTAAGACCTAAGCATAAGACATATAGGCACAATGTCCCCATCAAGAAGCGACAATGGTATGCTAGGTTAGCTCACACAGCTCTAAGGGCATCTACCAGAGAAGACTGGTACTTTGACAGTGGTTGCTCAAGACATATGACTGGTCTGGAGAATTTATTGGTGGATATACAACCTCACTCTACCAGCTATGTGACCTTTGGTGATGGTGCTAAAGGAAAAATAAAATAAATGGGTAAGCTGGACTACTTTGGAGTTCCAGAACTGAATAATGTGCTGTTAGTAAAAGGACTAACGGCAAACCTCATCAACATAAGTCAGTTGTGTGATCAAGGGTTTTATGTTCAGTTTACTAAGGAGCTATGTGTTGTGACAAATGAAGACAACCAGGAAGTTATGAGAGGATCCAGATCCAAAGATAACTGTTATCTGTGGGAACCTAAAGTCTCAAACTTCTCCACAATTTGTTCCTCAGCCAAGGAAGAACATGAGGTGAAGCTGTGGCATAGACGCCTTGGACATCTCCACTTACGGGGAATGAAGAAGATCATATCCAAGGAAGCAGTCAGAGGAATCCCAAAGCTGCTTATTGATGAAGGAAGAGTCTGTGGGGAATGCCAGGTCGGCAAGCAAACCAAGATGTCACACCCTAAGCTGGGACATCCTATAACCTCAAAAACTCTGGAACTTCTGCACATGGACTTAATGGGACCTATGCAGGTTGAGAGTTTGGGTGGAAAGAAGTATGCCTATGTGGTTGTTGATGACCATTCCAGATACACTTGGATAAGCTTCATCAAAGAAAAGTCAGATGCATTTGATGTCTTCAAAGAACTATGCATCAGACTTCAAAGGGAAAAGGACAGTTGTGTTGTCCGAATTAGGAGTGACCATGGGACGGAGTTTAAGAATTCCAGGTTTGATGAGTTTCACTCGTCTGAAGGGATAAGTCATGAGTTTTCCTCTCCTATAACTCCTCAGCAAAATGGGATAGTTGAAAGGAAAAACAGAACTATTCAAGAATCTGCCAGGGCGATGATTCATGCAAAGAAGCTTCCTATGCACTTTTGGGCCGAAGAGATGAATACAACTTGCTATGTTCACAATAGAGTTACCTTGAGAAAAGGAACCTCCTCCACTCTGTATGAAATATGGAAAGGCAGAAAGTCCACTGTGAAGTACTTTCATATCTTTGGAAGTAAATGTTACATTCTCACAGATCGTGAACAGAGAAGAAAAATGGATCCCAAAAGTGATGAAGGTGTATTCCTAGGATACTCAACTAACAACAGAGCTTACAGAGTGTTCAACTACAGGACCAATGTCCTGATGGAATCCATAAATGTTATTGTGGATGATAAAGAGGAGGGAATCGATGTCATAGAGGATGTTGGAACATTCCTTGATACTTCAACAGACATATCAGTCAAGTCTGAAGAAGTACTTGAGACTCCTCCTGAATGTGAGGTAGATGCACCCACCAAAATGCCATCTATAAGAATTCAGAAAGACCACCCTAAGGATCTTATCATATGGGATCCCAATAGTGGTGTGACTACCAGGTCAAGGGAAATTAGCTCAAACTCCTGTTTTGTATCCAAGGTTGAACCAAAAAATGTGAAAGAAGCCCTGACTGATGAATATTGGATCAATGCCATGCAAGATGAGCTGGAGCAGTTTAAAAGGAATGAAGTATGGGAGCTAGTTCCACGACCTGAAGGGACTAACATCATTGGTACCAAGTGGATTTACAAGAACAAGTCTGATGAGATAGGAGTAATCACTAGAAATAAAGCAAGACTAGTGGCTCAAGGATATACTCAAGTTGAAGGGGTTGATTTTGATGAGACGTTTGCACCTGTTGCTAGACTTGAGTCAATCAGATTGCTGTTAGGTGTGGCCTGCATTCTGAAGTTCAAATTGTTCCAAATGGATGTGAAGAGTGCATTTTTGAATGACTACTTAAATGAAGAAGTCTATGTGGAACAACCTAAAGGGTTTTGTGATCCTAACCAACCTAAACATGTGTACAAGTTGAGGAAAGCCTTGTATGGGTTAAAGCAAGCACCTAGAGCTTGGTATGAAAGGTTGACTGAATTTCTGACCTCTCATGGGTACAGAAAGGGTGGGATAGATAAGACCTTGTTTGTGAAGGACACAGATGGCAAAATCATGATTGCCCAAATTTATGTGGATGACATTGTCTTTGGAGGAATATTAGAGCAAATGGTGAAACATTTTGTTCACCAGATGCAATCTGAGTTTGAAATAAGTCTAGTTGGGGAACTAACTTATTTTCTTGGAATGAAAGTTAACCAAATGGAAGATTCTATGTTTCTCTCCCAGAGAAAATATGCCAAAAACATAGTTAAGAAGTTTGGTATGGATAATGCTAGGCACAAAAGAACTCCTGCACCTACGCATTTAAAGTTAACCAAAGATGATGGAGGTCCCAGTGTTGATCAATGCTTGTATAGAAGCATGATAGGTAGTCTACTATATCTAACTGCAAGTAGACCTGATATTTCCTATGCGGTTTGAGTATGTGCTAGATACCAGGCAGAACCCAAAGTGAGCCACTTGAATCAAGTTAAGAGGATTCTCAAGTATGTCAATGGGACTTGTGACTATGGTATGTTGTACTCTCATGGATCTGAGCCTATCCTATCTGGGTATTGTGATGCTGATTGGGCTGGGAGTGCTGATGACAGAAAAAGCACATCAGGAGGATGTTTCTTCTTGGGAAACAACCTCATATCATGGTTCAGCAAGAAGCAGAACTGTGTATCTCTGTCCACTGCAGAGGCTGAATACATAGCGGCTAGAAGCAGTTATTCCCAAATGGTGTGGATGAAACAGATGCTTACTAAGTACAATGTCTCTCAAAATGTCATGACATTGTTCTGTGATAATCTCAGTGCCATCAATATTTCCAAGAATCCCATCCAACACAGCAGGACCAAACATATTGACATTAGACATCACTTCATCAGAGATCTGGTGGAAGACAAAGTGATTACCTTGGAACATGTAGCCACTGAACTACAACTGGCTGACATATTTATAAAGGCTCTGGATGCTACTCAGTTTGAAAACCTAAGAGGCAAACTGGGAATATGCCTCTCTGAGGACTTATAACAACCAATGATGTTTGGGATGTATTGTTTAATATCTCAACCGATTAAACAATTGAAAGTGTGCTATGACTGGACAACAGTTCACAGCTATGTTACTTACTGCAAGTATAGTAACAAGATGTTAAGGGGATATCCTAACATAGGTTGGCCTATGTGGTTGCTGGACTTCAAGAAAGTGTTCATGCAGGAGGGGTTCAAGATGTAAGACTCAAAGTCATGGCCTCTGAAATGGGTGTAAAGCAAGAATGTGTAACTACTTGATCAAAGATGTGAAGCAAGATGAAGTGGATGATGCCTTGATCAAAGCTGTAAAGCAAGATCAAGAGGGGGTATGCTTGATTGAAACTGTGAAGTAAAATCAAGTCTGTAATTCTGTCAGTTGTGTAATTCTGTTTATGTTATGTTGGTCTGTAATTTAAAGTGTTGCTTTGGCCCAGGACAACAAATTGTTTTGTTAAACAAATATTCAAGATCCCCTACTCCAGAGGTTGTGCTGCAGCTGATGTTCCACTTCTATGAGTGTGAGTGTGTTTATGTGTGCTGCAATTAGAAGTTTTTATTTAACTTCTGTATGTGTGCTGCTATGTGAACTTTTTATTTAACTTCCTTTTGTGTGAGTGTGCTGCTACTCTGAGTGTATTAGCTAGGTTAATTTCCTGCTAGATGTGTGATTTCTGCTGCTATGGACTCTGTCGTGAGACCAAAGTGTTTTAGCCAAAAATTTGCCAAAGGGGGAGTTTGTAGGTGTTTAATTGGCTGCATTGTATGGTAAAACACTAGTTGGATTCTAATGTCTTGACTGATGTCATGACATGCTGTGGAGGTGTTTGTTTGACTGCATTGTATGTTAGATTATCTAGCTGTACTCTGATGTCTTGGATGATGTCATGACATACTTAAGTAGTATACTGCAGGATTAGCTAATACAGGATTTATTGAATGTCAAACTGGATGTTATGACATTCATCCCTGTCAGCAGATACTGAGGAATAGAACAGTTGGTGTTCTGTCGGAACTCAGTATTTATTTTCAGTCTGGTTATCAAGGAAATACCAGACCTGGCATAAGGCCTACTGTCTGAATGTCAAATTGGATGTTATGACATTCATCATTGACAGCATATACTGAACAATAGGTAGAGTGATTTTCTGCTACTCTTCAGTACGTATCTCAGTCTGTTCTTCAGGAGGATAACAGACCTGACATAAGGCTAATTGTGTAAATGTCAAATTGGATGTCTTGACATTTATTAATGTACGCTGATACTGAGGTATGGACAAATTGGTCCTGTACAGTTCAGCAAATTTGTACAGTCTGTTTTCAGGAAAAACTAACTTAGCATATGGTCCTTGATTTGGATGTCAAACTGAATGTTGTGACATTCATTCCTGACAGCGTATGCTATATTGTAGGTTGTTTAGTTTTTCTGTTTCAGCATTTTTCTCAGGCTATTCTTCAGGGATTCAACAGCTGAGAGAAAATCCAGGAAACCAACAACCAAGCTACAATTAATGAACCTAACAAATAGCCTATTTGTTAGTAACCTAGATGTGGAATTTAGGGGAACTCGCGTGACCTTAATTTCAGGAAAATACAAGTACAAGGCCCAAGTGCTGCAATATAAAAGGATGGCAATCCTTCATTCAGAACTGGGGATTTTAGGCGTGAAGATTTAGTGTGTCCATCATACTTCACTGTTGTATTTTTGTGTGTCTTGTATTAGACGTATCTTGTAAGCCAAGCTATTATCACGTAGATGATTGCATTGGTATAGGATGTTCATTGAGTTGTAAGTGTTGTGTCACTCTAAGCTTTTAAGCGTGAGTGATGTGTATCTTGATTAAAGCTATTAAGCACAATCAAGAGTTGTTTGAAGTGTGACTTCATAATTGTCTTTAATATTGATTAAAGGTAGTAATCACTGAGGTGATTGAGGGGGAGTGAGTAGGAACTCTGATCTTAGTGTAAGATTGAAATTGCATTGGGTAGGTATTAAGTGATAGGGTTAAACAGTTGGTTTAAGGTCTGAATTAATACTACTAATAGTGGATTTCCTCCCTGGCTTGGTAGCCCCCAGACGTAGGTCATGTTGGACCGAACTGGGTAAACAATTACTTGAGTTATTTACTGCACTTACATTTTAAGTTCTGCATAATTCTTGTCTGCGCATAATTGGATGTCATAACATCCCTTGTGACATCGGAAGTCTATTAACTAGAATTTCACTATCCCATATACCAACACAGCTAACACAGCATAAAAAGCTTCCCAATTCCCCTCCTTTTCCATCTTCTTAGCTTGATCTTCTAAGAACTTCCTAGAAAAACCATTGAAATCTCCCTTCACATCCCAATTGTCTATGACTTGAGAAACCTTCAGACCCAAAGCTAAAGCTATCCTCTTGGGAGGAATGCCTTCATCAAACTTCGGAAATGGATTATGATCCTTCAAATTCCGGGCTACAATCCTCTCAAACTCTTCCAAGGTGGGAGCCAACTGGAAATCATAGAATGTCAAACAACGTAGAGGTGGATCATAGACATGAGCAATAGTCACCGCAGTCATCATGTCCATCTTCTCATTTAAGATGTCAAGAATTCTTCCATAGTCTTGCACAAAGTTGTTGAGTTTGATTGGTGTTACTTTGGCACTCAACTTCTGCAGGCTGGCAAGGTCCACATTCTTATATTTGAACTGAAAAGTGCTTCTTCTCTCAGGATTCATTTTGCTAACAAGTCTTGGATTCCTGAAACAATGCGAAACAAACTAAGAGTTTTGCTTTTTATGTGTATGCAATGAATGTATGGATGTAATGTGTTTTTTTTATACAGGTTCAAAGGTTCGAGGTGTGGATAAATTTGATTGCTTTTCCAAAACGGGGTTCTCACCGGGTATGATCTAGGGTTTTGTTACAAAGGACCCCCAGAGTCACTGATTCACAAGATTGTTTGATGCTTACGGAAAATGCTTTCCGGTCATCAACTCCATCAAGGGAACCTATTCTGGGTAAGGTTATCGACCGACCCTTACGAGGTATTCACCTCGGGAGTCTGTACTACGCAACCATCGACTTGGGTTCTAGACATGATACTCAAAGTCATGGATTCAAAAGAATGTTTGACGCTTACGGAAAATACTTTCCGGTCGTCAACTCCGTCTAGAGAATCTATTTTGAGCGAGGTTCTCATACCGATTCTTACGAAGTATTCACTTCAGGAATCCATACTACGCAACCATCATTCCTAGTTGGCCAAAGGTTCAATGTTCTATAAGGTTCTTAGAGTCACAGACCCCTTTGAAATATTGAAGCTTACGAAGTATCCACCTCGGCCAACAATATTTGCAAAAGGATCTACTCTAAGTGAGGTTCTCATACCGACTCTTACGAAGTATTCACCTCGGGAGTCTGTACTACTCAACCATCGTCCTATCTTATGTTTTTCACTCTAGACTCGGGTGTAGAGTCTTTCCCACATGGTTTGCAATCAGAATATCTAAATACCAACATCACAATGGAACCAATATACAACAAATATACCAATATAACAATAAAGATAATAGAAGCAATAAAGAAAAGCCACACAATTAAACAAACAAAGGCACACAAACGTCCTAACTAGGCTTGACTCACTTAGGGAACGGTTATCCCCAACAGAGTCGCCATCTGTCGTACCTCGGAAAAGGGAACACGACCTAGCAAAACGCAATCGCACGCTCACAATGATGGACTGAACAGAGTCGCCACCGAACTTCATTTATTCCTAAAAAGGAAAGGGGAAATATCGATAAAACCCAAGAAAGAATTGCTATGATTATGGTCATCGCAACCAAATCAGGTATCGGGAGTCGATTACGCAAGGGGGAGGTATTAGCACCCCTCATGTCGGTTGTACTCAACGGGAACCGTTAGGTTAGTTGTGTGCGTCAGTGTTAGTTTGAAAGGTTAGGCTTTCTCAAGTTATTAGGTGGGAAAGGAAGAATAGAAAAGAGAAGAACGTTTTTGGATTTTCGACGAAGGACTAAACCTAAGTTTTTTTATTAGTGGGCCTGACAAGATTTACAAATCCTTCTCCTACGTATCTCAATAGAGAACTCAAGGCTTACGTAGTTCTGGGTAGAAAAATGTCTGTTTGTTGGTCGATTTTAGCGAAAGCTACTTTGTGTCAATCGACGAAAACATTGCTGGACTACCCAAAACAAGTGGAGAAACATTTATTTGCATTGTCTTGAAACAAATTACTTTTCGTTAGAGAAAGGGTTTAAGGATCAATCGCCCGGCGGCGAGAAAAAAAGTTTGATTGGTTTGGATGTGTTTTGAGTAATGGCGAGAACTTGGATGGGCAAGATATCCATCTCGAATCCTAGCCTCAGGAGTGCGTGGTATCCACCACGTTCCATTTCCATCTTATTTGCAAAAGTATTTAATAAGAATTAAGTGTTTTTGAATTTGATTGAGAAAGGGTTTGATGAAACCGCATTGATGATTTTGGATGATGGCGAGAGCTAAGATAGGAGAGATATCCATCTCAAATCTTAGTCTCAAGAGTGCGTGGCATCCACCGTGTTCCGTTTCCATCTTTATTGAAAAGTGTTAAATAGGAATTAAGTATTTTAGAGTTTTTATTGTGAAAATGACTTGATGTTGCATCAAGCATTTGATGAACGATTGAGAAAGATTTGAATGACATGGTTTGAATGAAATGGAATGGAAGGAAGAAATGGACTGATTTGTTTATTGGGAAAATGCTCGACATTGGATCGAGTCTTTATTTTCTTGAACTTTTTGAAAAGAAATTGATTTTATTCTTGTGTTAGTCACTAGCTAAACAGTCAAGCAAATAAAAAAATAAAGCGGTAAAATTATTACACATCCTATAAGTGGGGGTACATTTTGTCGAATGGGAATTCAAAAAAATAATAATTAATCAACTCGAACCCAATCAATAAACAAATAAACATGAGTGTAGGTGCGAGAGAATGATCTCATTGTAAGAAAGCCCAAGAGTAGGTTGTGTGAGGTTGACTGCGATGCTTAAAAGCAATCGACTTACAAGAGCGTGTAGATGGGGAAATTACAACTAAGTAATGTGCTCAAAACCGGTTTATGCATCATGACAAAAATTGGATGATCATGTGCAACAAATCGAAACGCGGTGAAATTATATCGCTATCTCGATAAAATAATCATAGATAAACAACATAAGAGCGGATGAATGCATAAATTAAAATCGATGCTTTAGCAATTAAAATAAATAAAAGGGGTAAACATTAAAAAAACAATGAGTATCGGAGAAATGAGAATAAAACATAAACATGAAAGAATTAAAAAGAATAACATAGAAAATTAAATGCAAAAAAAACCAAACATGCTACACACAGGTGTCGAACCCACCACTAAGAGGGAGATGAACTAACTCCATCTCCATCAGGCTACAAGCTACTCGCTGACAAACTAAGACCAACAAAAACCTAAATACTAACTGAAACCTTCCAAAGAAAAAAACAAACAAAAAGGCCAACCGTGGGCCGCTGGATTAGGTTTGGAATAAAGCCCACCCTAAACTCCTGAACCGTATGGGCCTGGGTCGGTGAAGACCCGTTTCCCTCAAGCTAGCCAAACGCGGAAATAAGCGAGGGAGACCAATAGGCAAACCCTAGCCGCCAGGCTGTTGGGTACGAACTACGAGGGCTTGTTAACACTAATACTAGCTGTCAGCAATTAACAAAAAGTTGCTGCAAAAGAAAACCAACGGGCAGACTTTAAGGGAGCACAGTAACCGAACCTTTAACCAAAGATTCCCCAAAAGAAAACAAAATAAAGGGACAAATCTACAAGAACCGAAGCGATGCAAAATGAAAAGAAAAGAAATCGTCTCCTATTTCCAAAATCCACACTTTCCATAAAGAACTGGTTCTTTCTGAAGGTGAGAAAAACAAGAAAGGGGGGTTTGATTTGTTTTAGAATTTAAAAGCTTTTTCAAAAGTAAGAACACACAGAATTTTATATTGGTTCGCTTATAAAACAAAGTTACTCCAGTCCACCCGGCTAAGGTGATTTCGCCTTCAAAAAGGACTTAATCCACTAATCTTGAAAGATTAATACAACCAAGCGTCTAAGAGAATGATCTCTTAGTCCTCTCAAGTATACAAACTACGTAGAGTCACTTGAGGAACAAAAGCAATTTAGCAAAATAAATTTGTAATAGAAGGTGCTTCTAAGAGTAAGCAAGTATTACAGCAAAAAGTTTAAGCAAGAGTTTTCACGTATGAGCAGCAGCTCGTGAAAAGTTGAGAGAGAATATGAATGGCTTTTTCTGTTCGTTGTTGGTGTGTCTCTCAATGAGGTAGGCTATCCTTTATATAGTAGTGAGAAGGACCGTTGGAGTGATGACATAATATTGGTCTTTGATGAGCATTCAATGTCATTACTTCTGTGTTTCTTGCCATAACCATTTTGTCTCCCTGAATAACTTCTTTCTTAAAATACTTCATTTCCATATTGAGAATTTCTTTCCGTTACTCTTTCTCGATTTGGTGAATCTTCATCAGAGTCTTTGTTGTCTCGGAGTCATGCGTCAGAAGGAGATTATGTTGAAGTTACATCAGAGCTTCTCAGAGTACTAGTCTTCTAGATCATCAAAACTAAGACCAGTGGATGTTTAGAGCTTCTGGTTCTTTTTACTGTCTTGCTTTGCTCAGATTCAGAACTTCTTGGGCGCACTTCTTCCTCAGATGCGTCTGATCTTCTAGTACTTTGTATCTGATCAAAGTTTGCATTTGATAAAATGATCAGAGTCCTTTGTTGCTGTTCAGAGTCCTGCACACTTAGAAAAATTTCGTTAGGGTGCCATTGTCGCAACCTAAAAAAATAGAAATGCGAAAAAAAAAACCGGCTAAAAAGAAAGACAGAAGAGTCGCCACCGTGTGTTATTTATCCCAAAGGAGGGAAAGGAAACGCTCGAAGTAAACCTGAAAAGAGGAAAGGAAAAGACAAGGTCTCGCAACCAAATCTTGGGTTCGGGAGCCGATTATGCGAAGGGAAGGTATTAGCACCCCTACGCATCCGTAGTACTCTACGGGATCCAGTTTTGTTATTCTTGTCTAAAGGGTGTAGGTTTATCTAATGTACTATTTACTAAAAGAGGGGTCAAAAGAAAATGACTCGCACGGATGTCGCATCCACTGCATACGTATCTCATCTAAATATGAGAATCAAAGTCTTCGTAGCTCGGCTGACCTATGGGCTAAGGGGAAGTGTGCTCGGTAAGACATCGCGTCTTATGCCTACATATCTCATCTGGAATGAGAATCAGAGCAAGCCGTAGTTCGGCTAACTACGGGGTAAGGGTTGAACGACGTTACTACGCAATCTACCGGATGCTCGACCTTTGGAGACTTACTCGCCTGTAGTAGAAGGAGTAAACATGTTCTTAGGAGAAGAAAAATCAATGAGTTGCTGGGTTTTAGGAATGCTCATGCAAAAAGGAAGTCCTAGACGAAGGAACAGTGCTACCTTAATTGGCATGCAAACGAGAGACTATATGAAGCCTAGCAATCCTATGGGGAGATGACCACACCACACAAAACATGTATCATAAAGTAAACCTGCCAACAAGGGGCCCAAACACACAAAAAACATTGCCTCCTATTGAGGTCTTCCAGCTAAGAAAGCGGTAAAATGCGGGAAAGGGGTAAAAGTACCACACGGATAAAGATCCGAAGCAACAGCAACTAAAGAAATCAGAAACCCAGAGATCTCCCAAGCTAGCACCATCAAAGAAAGTGAATCAGTACAGGTAATCGGAATAAACCTCCAGGTGGTATCCCACAAATAAAGTGGAATACCGAGCCATCTCTGATTGGAGAGATTGAATGAAATTGGATTGCACCGGGGTTTGCAGAACAATCTCAGGGTTTGTATGAGGTAGAGCTGGTTCTTTGCCGATGAGTTCCCTTCAGTGTCCGGAGGTTGCTCTGAACTCTGTTAGCTTCTTCTCTGGCTTTGTTAGGTTAGGTTTCAGATCAGGTTAGCTCAGGTCTTTTCAGGTCATGTCTTTTCGGGAGATGGGAGTCTAGTATATATAGCCTAAGTTTCGTGGCTTTGTGGGCTCAAATGAGAGCAACTCAATCCCAATACTTTATGTTATATTTCTCAAACGCGTGAGCTTCACCTAGCGAAGGATTTGCTCGCTAAGCGAGCATGACAGTCAGGTTCGCTGGGCGAACCAATCTGCTCGCCTAGCGAGCATGTCAGCTCAGGCTCTGCTTTTCCAAACTTGGTAACCTGTGTCCTGGACCTTTGTTCCTTTAAGATTAATGCTTTGAATGATGAATGAGGGGGGCAAATTTGAGGTGCTACAGCCATTTTTGGTTTCATCCTTTGTTATCATCAAAATCCTAGAATTCTATTGTAGAATTAATTTTGTTCTTACAATCTCCCCCTTTTTGATGATGATAAAACAATTTTAATTCAGAGATGAAACAATTTTAGATAAGAGTTTTATATCAGATAGAAGTGAGCTCCCCCTGAGATAAGTCTGGGAGTTTTGAATTTTTTACCGGACCTTCCATGATATGGTGTTTCTAGATACTCTTCTGCAAATTTCTAAGTTAAAAGGATTAGAAACAATGTTTGCAGAGTACTGATAGGAGTTAGATATGTTTTCATCAGAGCTGTTTTTAGTTCTCCCCCTTTTTTTCAGAATAAAAAAGACTTAGAGAAATGAAGAAGCAAAAAGATATATAGATATATTCACAGATGCCAGAAGCACAGACAACAAACAACAACTAGAGAACAGAAAGCAAAAACAAGTAAAATAGAAAGCAACAAGCAAATCAGAGCAACAAGCAAAAGAACACATAAACAAGTCCTAGGTGCCTAAGGGTTTGGAGGTGGAGGCATCCTCTGGAGCAACTGGTTCAGCAGATTCTGAATGTTGACATTTACTGAATCCTGTTGATCCAATCTAGCTCGGACTTCCTTCTGTTCTTTCTGAAGATCGTCAAGTGTCTTTAGAACCAGAGGGACAAAGGTGGAGGACTCCCCCTGAGTCAGAGCATCCGGTTCTACCCTGGTGGCAGACTCTTCAGCAAGGCATGCTTCAGCTTCAGCGGCAGCTTCGGCTTCAACTTCAACAGCAGTAGCGGCCTCAGCTAGAGCTTTGGCTTCAGCTTCCTTGATCCTTTGTAGTTCTTCTTGCTTGGCTTTCTCTTCTGATTCCTTGTGGGCTCGCTCCTCAGCTTCTCTGGCTAGGCGCTCCTGTAGTCTGATCTCAACGTCTCTGATGAATTCGTTGCAGACTTGCTCAGAGAGGCCCTTCAGTTTAAAGGCTTCAGTAGTCATCTAACTAATCACTTTGTTCCAGTGTGTCCTTATAGCTGAAGGATCATCATTGATGCCAGAGTTGATGGTCAGAGACTTGACCTTGTCAACTGAGGCTTCTGCAAACACCATTATTGCTTCCTCAAGGGTTGGAAGGGTGTTTTCAGGTTCAGAGGCTAGGGGTGGAGAAGTGGGAGGGCTTCGGTTGAGTGTGGGAGTTTGTGGTTCAGCGGATGTATTTGGTGGGGGTATGTCAGTGTTAGGTGGTTGTGTTTCAGCATGGATTGTTTCAGATGGTGAAGGGTTAGAGGTGGTTGTGTTTGGTTTTTCTGTGGGTGATGAGGTGACTTCTGGTTCAGGTGTGGATTGTGTTGGTTGTTGTGAGGCCCAAGCACGTGTTTTGAGCTGAGCCAGAGTTGGAGAGGGAGGGTCAGATGGTTCAGTATCTGTGGAAATGTTGTAGTACGGGGTGATTCTAGAGAAGAAGATAAAGAGGGAGAAGTGGTTTCGTTCAACATTTTTGCTTCTGAAACAAGTAAAGTTGTAGTGGCAAGGTTGAATTTCTGAGATGGTTGGTTAGATGGTCTGGTGGTTGAGGGAGGAGTTTCTGAGTTGGTATATATGGGTGTTTGTTGAGGGATAGAGGAAGCAATAGGCTTAAGTTGTACAGAAGGAGCGAGAGAAACAAACTTACCAGAAGATCCAGTCAGAGGTAGTAGAGGTGTTGATCCGGAGGATTCTCCCAGCTTCGCTTTCTTCGCTTGCTTTTCCTTCTCAGATGGTCCTCGTGGTCGCTTCATGAAGTTTGGAGGCTCGTCTGGCAGCTGGCTTATGTTAAAATCTGAGAACTCTACTCCTTTTTTTCGCAGATCATCTAAGTAATATAAGATTACCTCTGGAGGGTCGATCTTTGAGAACAAATAGAGTCCATTTGGGATCTTCCTCTGATCTTTGAGAGCATCCCAGGAGGTGTCCAGAGTGGGTTTGACCTTTACTTGATCCAGTATCCCCATGCTCTTCAGATTGCGGGCATTCAGAGCTCTTCCAGTATCTATCATCACGTCTTCCATGAATCTGAACTTTATCAGGTGGTCCACGAGACCGCTTTCAATCAGAACGTCAGAGATCAGCCTCCCCAGAGGGATGTAGTTTCTGGGCTTCATGTTGTTTCTTCTATCTCTTACAGAGTCTCTGAGGTACTTGAAGAGGAGTGCCGGAAGGCAGAGCTTCAGACCCTTGTGGATGCAGTACAGGATGCACTTCTGGTCTGTGTTGATATAGTCTGAGGAGTTGGAAGCTGGGCGTTGATGGATTGTGCCCAAGATGATCTTCAGCCAGACCCGGAGGTTCTAATGTAGTTCCTTGTTCCTTGAGTGTTTTCCTTCAGCGTTCTGTTGGAAGATTGTTGGATTAATCTCATGGGACAAATATTTTTCCCTAGGATTAATGTTGTAAATTCTTCTTCCTCCAGCTTTCTCCATGCCCAGAAGAGCAGCAATGGACTTCTCAGTGATCACCATCTTGACTCCCAGAACATAGGAGACGATGTAGTGATCGTCAGCGTCAGTAAATCTCCAGAATTCCTTAACCAGGTTTGTGTAAACTGGACCATATATTTGTTGGAAGTAGTTTCCCCAACCTTGATTCTGCAGTTCTTCAGTGAGGTCAACACCGTTCCTTCGCATGTTCTCAAAATCCACCAAAGATTCACATAAGACTTCCAATTTCTCAAAAGGTGTTGCAAGGTTGATATGAGGCTCACGATCAAGGATGTGAGTCTTTTTGTAGATGGGAGTTGAGACGACACCGGTAACTGCTGGGTTTGGGTTGCTTGAACTTAGAGCTTGTTCGTTGGAATCCATCTGTTGAGAGAAGTTATACACTGATTGTTGTTGGGAATCCATGAGTATTGTTGATGAACTGAGTTGGAGGTTGAAGATCTTGAATGCACGTTGCAGGAATGCCTTGAGGGAGAATAGAACTTGCAGAGGGTTAAGAGTGTTTGTGAGAGTGAAAAGTGTGCAATGTGTGAAGCGAAGTGTTTAAATACCCAAATTAGGGCGCGTGCAAAATGACACACCAAACAGAGTTTAGCACAAAAACCAAGTATGCACGTTAGAGGGAAAATGATTACAGCTCATAAATGATGTCTAATCCCAACAGTCAGTACACTGCTCGAGGAGATCTCAAGAGACTGCTCCTTGATTACTGCTAGACAGCTGTCTAGAGGTTCCAAGGTCAGACGCAAGGCGCTCCACGTGTTTGCTCTATCTGATCTTCAAGAATACCAAAGGGTTGGCTCCTGGAGATTTCTAACTCAGATGACTTCTAACTTGGTAAGAGTATCAGAGTCAGATGCAGTGTCCACTTTGTTTACATCAGAATCTTATTTTGCTCACTCAGAGGCACATTTTATTCGGGACAATTTTGAATGTTCAGATTCTTTAAGATGAAGAGGAATCTATCTTCAGCAAGTGGTTTGGTAAAGATGTTAGCCCATTGATGATCTGTATCAATGAATTTCAACATTACTACCCCTTTCTAAACATAGTCTCTAATGAAATGATATTTTATTTCTATGTGCTTAACTCTGGAGTGCAAAATAGGATTCTTGCTTAAACAAATGGCAGCAATATTGTCATAGAAGATAGGAACGTTACTCTCAAAGATTTGAAGATCCTCTAATTGATTCTTCATCCAGAGCATTTGGGTAGTGCACAGTGATACTGAAATGTATTCCGCTTCTGCAGTAGACAAGGCTATGGTTGATTGTCTTTTACTGGCCCAGGATATCAGATTCTTTCCCAAGAGCTGACAATTTCCAGATGAACTTTCTCGTTCCATTCTGTCTCCTGCATAGTCTGCATCACAAAAACCAGATAGTCTATACTCTGATGTTTTCTCATACATCAGGCCCAGGTTAGGAGTTCCTTTCAGATATCTGAGAATTCTCTTAACTGCTGTTAAATGAGATTCTCTAGGATCTGATTGGAATCTGGCACAAAGACAAACACTAAATAGAATATCAGGACGAGTAACAGTCAGATAGAGAAGAGAGCCTATCATACCACGATAGAGCTTCTGACAAACCTTTTGACTAACTTCTTCTTTTTCAAGAACGCAAGTTGGATGCATGGGTGTCTTAACAGGTTTGCATTCAGCCATTTCAAATTTCTTCATAATTTCTTTTATGTATTTACTTTGATGAACGTAGGTGACTTCTGGAGCTCGATTAATCTGAATTCCTAGAAAGAACTTTAGTTCTTGCATTAAGCTCATTTCGAATTCTGCTTGTATTAGCTCAGAGAATTCTTGACATACAGAGGCGTTAGCTGAACCAAAAATGATATCATCAACGTATATCTGGCATATCATGAGATCATTGTTAATGTTTTTACAGAAGAGTGTAGAGTCAACTTTCCCTCTGATAAAATCATGTTCCAGAAGAAAATTACTTAATCTTTCATACCAAGCTCTGGGAGCTTGTTTTAGTCCATATAAAGATTTCTTAAGTTTAAAAATATGTTCTGGACAATTTGAATTTTCAAAACCCGGGGGTTGGTTGACATACACTTCTTCTGATATATAACCATTAAGGAATGCGCTCCTGACATCCATTTGATACAGTTTGATAGAATGATTTATAGAAAATGAGACAAGTAAGCGAATAGATTCTAACCTGGCGACCTGGGAAAAGGTTTCATTGTAGTCAATGCCTTTTGTTGACTGTAACCTTGAGCCACCAGCCGAGCTTTGTTTCTGACAACTTCTCCTTTCTCATTCAGCTTGTTTCTGAACACCTATCTGGTTCCGATAATGTGAGTGCCTTTAGGTTTAGGAACAAGATCCCAGACGTCGTTCTTTGTGAATTGATCTAGCTCTTCTTGCATGGCTAGAACCCAGTCGCTATCTTGAAGTGCCTCAACACAGGAAGTAGGCTCGATCAGAGATACTAGTCCCATAGGAGTTTCTTCAGGTGCCTTGATGGTAGACCTAGTTCGGATAGGTTCATCCTTGTTTCCCATAATCAACTCTTCATATATGTTGAGGCGACTTTTAGCTTTCTTTGGGATTACTGGGGATTTAGTTCCTTCTGAGGTTTGAGTGGCAGTTGCTTCAGGAGCTTTAATCTTCTCGTCAGAACCTGCAAGAGTAATCTCCATATCTGTAAGTTTCTCAACTAGCTTTGACTTTTCAGGGTCAAGCTTATCATCAAATTTGACATGAATTGATTCTTCCACAATTTTGGTTTTTGTATTGTATACTCTGTAGCCTTTAGAGCGTTCTGAGTATCCTAACATAATATCTTTTTGTGCTTTAGAATCAAACTTGTTTAGATGTTCTTTAGTATTTAGAATAAAACAGGAACATCCAAAAGGATGAAAATAAGAAATGTTGGGTTTTCTTCCTTTACACGGTTCATAGGGAGTCTTCTCCAGAATAGGTCTTATGGAGATTCTATTCTGAATATAACACATTGTATTTACAGCTTCAGCCCAAAAGTGCTTAGCCACATTTGTTTCATTGATCATGGTTCTAGCCATCTCTTTGAGTGTCCTATTCTTCCTTTCTACAACTCCATTTTATTGTGGAGTTCTAGGGCAGGAGAAATCATGGGATATTCCATTAGAGTCAAATAATTCCTCAAAAAATTTATTTTCAAATTCCCCATCATGATCACTTCTGACTCTGATGATTTTAGAGTCAAATTCGTTTTGCACTTTGGAACAGAAGCTAGTGAATACAGAGTGAGACTCACTCTTGTGCTTTAAGAATTTTACCCATGTCCAGCGACTAAAATCATCAATAATGACTACTCCATATTTATTTCCATTGATTGGTGTTGTTTTCACAGGACCAAATAAATCAATGTGAAGAAGTTCCAGAGGCTTAGAGGTAGAAACAACATTTTTCTTTTTAAAAGATGATTTTGAAAATTTTCCTTTCTGACATGCTTCACATAGAGAATCTGAAGAAAAATTCAGCTTAGGTAGACCTCTGACTAACTCGAGTTTATTTAGCTGAGATAACTTTCTCATGCTAATGTGGCCCAAGCGTCTATGCCATACACATTGCTCTTTGTGAATAGACATCAAACATTTTACATTTTGTTCTTTTAAATATGAAAGATTTATTTTATAAATATTGGTTTTCCTCTTGCCAGTGA
The DNA here is from genome assembly GCF_024323335.1 of Lathyrus oleraceus. Lineage (NCBI taxonomy): Eukaryota > Viridiplantae > Streptophyta > Magnoliopsida > Fabales > Fabaceae > Lathyrus > Lathyrus oleraceus. The sequence continues at coordinate 54,883,542 of NC_066583.1, forward strand.
ATAGGACAGATCCATTGTTTTGATTTATGGCTTTACATGTTTTTTTGATTGAAGATTACATTATACCCGTTATCACTTTATTGACTTATTGATAACAGATTATGCATTAATCCTTCTACATATAAAACATCAAATATAGAGGGAAGAGTACCATTACCAATAGTTTCGGAGCCTCTGATCCTTCCTTTCTGATCTCCTCCGAAACCTACGAATCCAACGTCTTTAAGTTCCAGGTTTTGGAACATATACTTTCTTCCCGTCATGTGTCGCGAGCATCCAGAGTCCAAGTACCATGACTGGTGTTTTAACTCTGCTGCATAAGATATCTGCAACATAAACAATCTTATCCTTTGGTACCCAGAATCTTTTAGGTCCTTTGTGATTAGTTTTCCCAGAGTTTCTTAACACTTTGGGTTTTCTAGCATTATTAAATCGTTGTGCTTGTGTATGTGTATAGTGATAGGAAAATGGAGATTTAGGTTGGTCATTAGTATAAGTTTTATCTTCACTAGGATCATACCCAATTCCTCTTCTAGTGTTCTGACTGACCCCATAAATCATGGATGCCATTCTGCTCCTCTCTATCCCATTTTTCAGAAACTTTTGAAAAGATTTTTCATATTCATAAATTATTGTGTTTGAAGTTTTTGGAGCTTGGGGTAACGCTTCTTCAAGTTTTGAACAAATTTTCTTTGTTGAATATCTTTCTAATATCAAGGTTCTGTTTTCATCTTTAAGTTCTAAAATTGTTATCTCAAGTTTGCCACATTCTTCTAGTGTTTCTTCAAGCACACCTTTTATAGCTTTAAATTTTTGTTTGAGTTTCTGATATGAGTTTAGAGTTTCAGATAGGCATGATTCTAGGTCAGATCGAGAAAATTCAGAAAATACCTCTTCAGATTCAAATTCTTCATCTGAAGTATTCTTGGATGTGGTAGCCATGAATGCCACATTTTCCTGTTCATCAGAGTCTGATTCTGATGAGTCAGATTCACTGTCGTCCCAGGTAGCCATCAGTCCCTTTTTGGTTCTGAAGGAATTTTTCTTGAAGTTCTCGTTTCTGGAACGGTCTTTCTTCAACTTGGGACATTCGTTTCTGTAGTGACCTATTTCCTTACATTCATAACACGTAACATCTTTGTTAGGTTTACCTTTTGAGGTTGACTCTGATTGATCTCCTTTGGATCTTGGTTTTCTGAAGTTATTGTTCCTTTTTCTCCAGAGTTGTTTTACTCTTCTAGTCAGAAGGGATAATTCTTCCTCATCGTCAGAATCTTCCTTTTCAGAGTCATCAACGTCTTCTTCTTCGGCCTGGAAGGCTTTGTTTCTATCAGACTTGCGCCTTTCAGATCTGGACTTTAGTGCTACAGACTTGATCTTCCTTTGAGGCTCATCTTCCTCCAGTTCTATCTCATGACTTCTGAGTGAACTGACAAGTTCTTCAAGGCTGATGTTGTTCAGATCCTTTGATAGCTTTAAGGCTGTGACCATGGGTCTCCACTTCTTTGGCAAGCTTCTGACTATCTTTTTGACATGGTCCACAGTTGTGTATCCTTTATCTACCACCTTGAGACCTGCAATTAAAGTTTGAAATCTAGAAAACATTACCTTACAGCTTCATCATCCTCCATTTTGAAGGCTTCATATTTCTGGATTAGAGCCAGAGCCTTTGTTTCTTTGACCTGAGAGTTTCCTTCATGAGTCATCCTCAAGGAGTCGAGTATTTCTTTAGCTGTTTCCCTGGTGGTGATTTTTTCATACTCATTGTAGGATATGGCATTGAGAAGTATCGTTCTGGCTTTGTGATGATTCTTGAATTCGCGCTTCTGATCATCTGTCATTTTGCTTCTGGGAATGGCAACTCCAGCATCTATTACAGGAGGTATGTATCCAACTGTGACAATGTCCCAGAGATCAGCGTCGTAGCCTAGAAAGAAACTTTCAATTCTATCTTTCCAGTAATCGAATTTCTCTCCATCAAAGACTGGAGGCTTAGCGTTGTAACTATCTCTTTCATTGGTGTTGGCCATAGTTTTTCTCGTTCTGGATCTCTCTACACTGTTAAGTGTTTGATTAGAAAATCAATAACAGAGTCGTAGCTCTGATACCAACTGAAGGTGAGAAAAACAAGAAAGGGGGGTTTGAATTGTTTTAGAATTTAAAAGCTTTTTCAAAAGTAAGAACACACAGAATTTTATACTGGTTCGCTTATAAAACAAAGCTACTCCAGTCCACCCGGCCAAGGTGATTTCGCCTTCAAAAAGGACTTAATCTACTAATCTTGAAAGATTAATACAACAAAGCGTCTAAGAGAATGATCTCTTAGTCCTCTCAAGTATACAGACTATGCAAAGTCACTTGAGGAACAAAAGCAATTTAGCAAAATAAATTTGTAATAGAAGGTGCTTCTAAGAGTAAGCAAGTATTACAGCAAAAAGTTTGAGCAAGAGTTTTCACGTATGAGCAGCAGCTCGTGAAAAGTTGAGAGAGAATATGAATGACTTTTTCTGTGCGTTGTTGGTGTGTCTCTCAATGAGGTAGGCTATCCTTTATATAGTAGTGAGAAGGACCGTTGGAGTGATGACAGAATATTGGTCTTTGATGAGCATTCAATGTCATTACTTCTGTGTTTCTTGCCATAACCATTTTGTCTCCCTGAATAACTTCTTTCTTGAAATACTTCATTTCCATATTGAGAATTTCTTTCCGTTACTCTTTCTGGATTTGGTGAATCTTCATCAAAGTCTTTGTTGTCTCGGAGTCATGTGTCAGAAGGAGATTATGTTGAAGTTACATCAGAGCTTCTCAGAGTACTAGTCTTCTAGATCATCAGAACTAAGACTAGTGGATGTTTAGAGCTTCTGGTTCTTTTTACTGTATTGCTTTGCTCAGATTCAGAACATCTAGGGCGCACTTCTTCCTCAGATGCGTCTGATCTTCTAGTACTTTGTATCTGATCAAAGTTTGCATCTGATAAAAATATCATAGTCCTTTGTTGCTGTTCAGACTCCTGCACACTTAGAAAAAATTTGTTAGGGTGCCATTTTTGGTTTCATCCTTTGTTATCATCAAAATCCTGGAATTCTATTATAGAACTAATTTTGTTCTTACAATTTCATCCTGGAATTGAACGGAAAATAAATAAAAAAACAACAGAGGAAAACGAAAATGAAGCCAACAGAATTTCCATCTGAAAGTCAAACAGGGACGATGGCAAGCAACTTGTTAATCTGTAAAGTAAGCGACACTCAGCACAATGATAGTTATTCCTCATTCGACCTAAGGTCAAGAATGGATCATTACGGTCATAATCAAATGAAAACCAACACGCACGATTCGCTAAGAAAGCCTACCTGTTACCACAAGATCAAACGGTGATTTGAAAAGGTAACACCTCGTCTAACCCTTTTCTTTACTTCGTGCTTCGTTCTCTTTTCTTCTTCTTCCGAGTGGTTCGCGAGTTGGGCTTGGTGAGGGTTTTTCGTTTCGCCTTCTCGCCGTTGAAAGATTAGGGTTCTTTGTTTTCGAATCCCCCTTATATATGACTAATAATTTCTCCTTTTCTTCTGCCGTTAGTGTAAGACCCCAATTTTGTCCCTAAGATCCCTCATGGCATCATATCATATCCTCACATTGCCTCAAGGATCATTGGACACCTTGCTTCCTCCCCTGTGGGTGGGCTATCTTTTTGAGAGTGATTCTTGATCACCAAGCATTCCTTGCATTTGTATATCATTATTTTTCTTTTTATCACTAACAAAAGTACAAAAATATGTCATTAACCCTTTGTCTTGCAGATGAAGCATTAACAGGTCAAGGCAATCAAAGGCATTCATTGAGAAATAGATGGTGGTCATTCTTGAGATTTGGACCCCACAATCATTTACAAGAGTTCATATGAGTTATGATGTTATTTTGGATCAAAATCCCAAGTGGTAGAGGCTTGAATTTCATCAGAACATTCTCAAGTCATCTGAAGACTCAAAAAGTCAACTGCAAAGTCAATTATGGATTTGGAGGTGGGAAGTGATTAGAAATACTTCATTCATGTTCAAACAAGTCTCATTTGACATTTCAAACACTCACATTGAAGAATTTGAGGTCCAGTCAAAACTTTCCAAAAATAGAAAGTGACCCATAATTCAAACTTTCCAAAAATGGAAAGGTTTTAGACCAACTTCAACTTCAAATTACATCATCAAGAAAGCTTCAAATGAAATTTTGTTGAACATGAAAGTTGTATATCTTTCTCTCCCATTTCCAAAAAGTCCAAGATCATGAATTTCTCATGTGTGGTTAAGGAGATATGATCAAATCATGGCAAAGTGTACTTGAAGATTCAAATGGCCATAACTTTTCAACCAAAGCCCCAAAATGAGCGGTTCTTTTTGCAATATTCTCCTCTTGACCTCTAATTTTCAAATCATGAATCACATTACATGAATTATCATCACATGATCATTTGTTAATCCATTGGCTTTTTGGAGGGAAATCACAAAATTCAAAATTTGTGTATTGTTTGAACTTTTTGCCCTTGCCATTGGTTTCAAAATTGGATTTTAAGTGAAAATAAATCAAATTCGTGTACTGTTCACACATGCATTCCATGCATAAGGTGAAAAACCATTTTTGCACATACACCTCATTTGGTTAATCTCACTTAGCATTTGGTTTAAGCTTGATTACAGCATAATTAGCAAGGCATATATAACGAAAAACCTAACTGTTTTCAGGGGATGAACATTCATTTTTTCAGATCTAGATCCAAAATTCTCAAAACTTTCTCTCAAAATTTTCTTCCAATTTCTTCATACAAGAACACTTTCTGTTGGTTGATTCTTGATCCTGAAGTGTTGTTGAGCAAGATTGCACGTGGAATTGAAGCAATTGGAGCCACATTGAAGCATACTCGAAGATGGAAGCATCCATGGTGATTTCAAATTCTGTTGAATTCAAGTGTGTTTGAACTTCATTCTCTCCATCAATCACCTCAATAATCATTGTAGAGGAACTGTAAGGCATTGTTGAGCTTTGTGGAGCACGATTCCAGCTTCTGCACTTCAAGAGGTCATAAATCGATTCTCTTAATTTTAAAATCTATGATGATATTATTGTAGATCTAAGTGTGCTGGTTATGCTGAGCTTTGAATCGTGAAATTTCATGCAATATTGACTGAGTTAGGTTGAATTAAAGTTTCATGTATGAGATTTCATTTGCTCGATTCGCTTTGTATATGATGATTCATGCTTAGTTCGTGCTTGATTTGTAATCTCCATGAGAAGACCTACGTGATGATGTGCTTGATTTGATTTTCTGTGAAAACTTTCTGGAAATTGCATGAATGCATTCACTGTTCATCTTCTTCGCGAGGAAGAAGATGAAGATCCACATTCGGCCACGCTTTTCTGGCTTTCTGCAACACTTTGCCTGGTTTTCATGTGTTAGCTTAGGGCTCGTTCCTGATTGGTTCATGCATTGCCTTGGTTGCACTTTGGTTGGTCCTCCTCTCTTTGACCATTGCCACGCCATAGTTGACTTACCACATAGTTTTAATGAAACGGTGTGTTGCACCTTGGCGCGCTGAACATTCAAATGCATGCTGATTTCGATTCCCAGCTGTGGCAATATTTCAAATGCTTCATTAATTTTCTCATTTTCCCTCCACATATTCCATACTATGCTTCACATGTTTTTTTTTAATTTTTTCTCATCTTAGAAAATTCATAACTATTTGAAAATTAATCCAAAAAATACCAGGTTTTTTGCATTGTGATCCTGGTTCTCTCTAGTTTTTTATCATCATGATTTTACAAGTTGTGCTTGGCTGGATAATTTTTTGTGCTAGAATGATTGATCATGTGTCCTTATTTGACATTGCCTTGGTTATCATGTTGTGAAATGCTTGTTTCTTATCCAATGAATGTGAAATTTTGCATGCTATAACTAGACACATTGCTTGACATTTTGGTTTTGATTTGGCATTTTTATCAATTACCAATACTGTTTTATGATTGTGCTAAGTTGGTGTGACAATTTGTGTCACACCTTTTGATGTTCAACTTGTATGATGAGTTTGCCATGCCAAATAATGTCCAATGCTTCTGATTTTTTGTATGTTGATCATGTTAGATGTCTTGAATGTGCTTAAACTTTTCCAGATTTATTTGAATCATTTCTGTTTTGATTGAGATTTTTCATTCATGATGATCACATTTGAGCTTTAAAATTGTCTTGAACTTCATTTGATCATGAAATGCTTTTGGTGATTGATTTTGATATGAGACTTTTTGGAATGTGTCAAGATGTGATTGAAGTTGATTCATGTTAAATTTCAGCTCCTGTTTTAAATTTTTTTCTCCATCTTTGACCCTAGGCTTTGACCTAGTGGTTTGTTGCTTATGTTTGAGCTTTGATTTCAGGTTGAACATCCAAGTTGCATAATTGATGATGCTCCATCATTTGAGCATTGATGTTTGCTTTTGATTACTAACATTTGTGTGTTTTGTAGGTTGATGTTAACTCATTTGAGTTTGCCTCTTGGCTTACACATTTTGTACATTGGGATTGTCTGTTGCTTATTGACTATTGTCTGTTTGTCTGAGTTTTGTACTGATTTGTTTAGTGTTTCCACAGGTACCTAAGTTGCTTTAAGTTCATTGTGAACTTTGCTTTGCTTGGTTGCTTAACCACTTAGGTATAATCTCTAATCTTCATGTAGTCTGGAAGACCTACTGTTATTGGTAGGCACCTGTCTGAAGTCCTCCTTAAGAGGCAATGCTTGTGATTGTTTAATTTTTGTGCCAAGCAGGAAAAGTCCTCTTACGAGGCAATTTACAGATAAAAGAGATGTGTAATCCATCTCCTGCTACTCAGTGTATCATTCACCTTGCTCACACCATGTGTTGATGCATTGTGAATAATAACCCAAGATCTTATATAGTCTATCATTTGTGGAGAAGAGTTCCAACTTTCTGAACTCCCACACTTTCTATTGTTTAAAGCTCTCCCTGACCAGGGATAAGAGCTATGAGGCACACCCCTCATCTCCATTTCATCTGCTTCACCCTAACTCTCAATTTTAGGGTTAAGAGCACAAATTACCCCATTCCAGTTGGCTGTAAAGCCTAACCTTGCTTGAGCCTAATTGATTGTATATAGTGTGTGCTAATTGACTTGTTCGATTGCTTACTTGATTCATCTGTGCATATTTGCTTATGTATGCCTTTGTGCATTTGTCATCATTACTTGTATATCATTTCATGATCACTGTTCATATCTTTGTGACACTTTGTTTTGTCCATTGAGGAGTCAATTGTAAGTCCAGTTATTGGCAGTTGTTTCCTATGATCTGGAGGAGTTGGGACTAAGACCATTCATTGGCATTCCTTTCCTTGGAGTCGAGTGTAAGACCATTTATTGGCAACTTGTTTCCTCTTGCTTATTGCATTTTGTTATTTGTTTCTTGTGAGGAGTCAATTGTAAGTCCAGCTATTGGCAGTTGTTTCCTATGATCATTCCCTGGAGATTGGTATAAGTCCATTGATTGGCATCTGGTATCCATGTTTCTTTTTGCTTCAGGAGATTGGTATAAGTCCATTGATTGGCATCCGGTATCCATTTTGTTTTGTGAGATTGGAATAAGTCCATTGATTGGCATCCGGTATCCATTTTCTTTGTTCATCTGTTATTTGCATTGTTGCCTATTCCAAAGGAATCACTTGGATCATCTACATATGATCTCAAGAGGCGAACATCTAAGAAGTTTTACTTCCTCACCCTCCCGCCTTTTGTTTCTTTAAACCTCCATTTGCATGTTAACCCAAACTTGAAAACTATTGTGCAAACATTTTCATTTCTTTTCAAATTAGAAACCTAGGCCTTAAGCCTTTGATTTTCAAACTTCATTTTCATAATACTTCTTTTGAATTGAATTCTAATCATATCTTGACCACTTTTGTGAATAATCCTAATTGGTTAATTTCACTCACTCAATTGCTTTGTGGCTTTGTCCATTCTTGATAAGTTTTCATACATTAGCCATAGGTTTGATTTATCCTAGTTGGTTGATGTTAATCTCACCTTTTGTCCTTGGTGATTGAATTGTAAGACTTCCTTGCTTATTATAGGGTTAACCCCTCACTAGCAAGTTGAAGCTTTTCTCACGTGGTGGACTTGTTGTTTGTATAAGGTTGAGTTTTCTCCCGTGGATAACGAAATACCTTAGGGCTTTTGTTTAAAAATGAATCCACTCATATTTTGGAAATCTTTTAGCCGAACTACGGCGTTTTGATCCTTACTTTCCATGGAAAGGTACGTAGGCAACGGGTTCATCCGTTCAAACACAAAAATAATAACTTGTATATTCTTTTCTCATCCCTTCCATCAATGTTTGCACAATAAATATTTCATAAACAAATAACATTTCATACAACAAGTTGTGAAAAGGGCTCCCTAGGAGTACCTAGGACGTTTTGGGTGCCTAACACCTTCCCATTGCGTAATTAACCCCTTACCCAGATCTCTGATCTTTTCATTAGTTTTCTATGTGTAAAACTTCTTAGGCTTTTGTTCGCTTTTTAGCCATTCCTTTGGATAAATAAAAGTGTGGTGGCGACTCGATTCTTTGTATGCTTTGCTTTTGATTTAGTCAATAAATCATAAAGTGATGAATACACCGCTAAAGTTAGCTTCTTCTGAATAGTGGAGCGCGTTCATACGGAAGACGCTTGGGAAATTTTGTCCTTATCCATCTTGTGGTCTCTTTCGATCCTTTCCATCCCCAAAAATTTTATTGTTGGTAATAAGTGAATTTACCACTGCAAACTCACTCAGACGAAATAGCATATGCGTTTTAGAGTTACTAATTTTGTGTGTTGTGTTGTAGCAATCTTGGCATGGCTTTGGCTGGACTGAAATAGGCGTCAGTTATCAAAGATGAATGTTATTCAAGAGTAGCTTTTTGTTTTAGAGACTTTTTATTTTAGAGAATCAGTGTACCATGTAACAACCTGTTTGTCATGTCCACTGCTTGTAGGTAACTTTCCATCTTATAAGAAATGGCAACAACAATTTGCTTGAACCTTTCCAATTTAGAGATCCATCATCCACAAAGCGATCGACATCAGCCCACTAGTTTGAAGGTGATGTAAGAGTCTCTTTTAGGGAAGCAAAGGGTTACTCTCACGGAAACACTACATAATACGATAGTTGCAGCATACAACAGTACAACAATCTCTGCCATATAAAGTATCAGAGTCCTTTACTGCTGATCTTTGGACAATATCGGGAATGCGTGTGTTAATGCTAAAGGATTCATGGGCTATGACGTAGTTTGGTGAGCTGCCATACGCGTGACGATTCGCGTCACCACATGAACACGATAATGCATCACTACAATGTTGCCCTTTCTGCTCGTATCAGGTTAGTATTGGTCTAAACTTTGACTCGCTTTAATGGCCCAAATAAGCATATGGTCGGATCAAAATCTTCATGGCTTATAGCGTATATTGCAAGCTTGCTTTTATGAGTTTAAAACTTAAGTCCCTTTACCGGTTTCAGGTGGTGTTGTAGCAGAAACATTCCAACCTGAATTTTGGGCTGCGGCGGCTGGAAGAAGTCATAGACACGTTGGTGCCAAGACTAAGGTCGGGTGTGCTGTTACATTGTGGTCAAATTGCTGCAGAATTGGTGTGGCTTGAGATGCTGAAAACAGTATTTGGAGGAGGTTCTAAGTCGTGATTAGCATATAATTTGCCAACTGGCTTTCATCATTATGTGAATCATCAATTTTATAAAATCCTGTCATAATTGTGTACAAGTCATTCCATTCTTTGATAGGCTTATGGTTAGAATCCTTTGACCAATTTAGAAACATCCAGGTTTTCATTATGATTCGGTTTTGATTTACTTGTTTGCCTTAACCATTCAAGAGTCATAACATTTGAACCATCCTGCAATTTTTGCCACAAAAATTCCGCAAGTCGTTTAACATGATAAGAAGGAATATGTGTAACTATTGTCGTCAGTAAATCACATAAGCTAAATGTGACTAATAGCATCTGCTCTGGCAAACTGATGCTATCGGAATCCATATTTTGGGGAGTATTAGATTTTATAACTGTGAAAAGAACTAGGTAAACTTTCATCTTCAAGTTTAGAAGGAACTAACTTCAAATTAGATATCATGAATCTAGACATATGCTGCCACATGCAGGTCCAAATATTCCATCTTTCATCATTCAGAACCAAACTTTTCGTACTTGCCTCTAGTTTATTTTATGTAGATTTGGATACTTGAAGGTTTTCTGTATTAGTTATGAAAGAATTCTGACCCAACAAATGCGCGACTTGAGATAAGGTTCTTCAGATTCACCATATCAACCTCATAAGCATTACAACCATCATGTGCAATCAAGAAAGGTCGCACCATGAATAGAAGGGCTTCTAGTTTTCTACGAAGCCAAGCTAATGAAAAATATAAATAATATTCAATTAAATCAAGGATTTCAAGATGCTTTTTGACAAGATCTTTGCTAATAGACCTCAATTGACTCCTCAAAATAGCTCTTAAATACGACCATGAAATCAGAAGACCTTCAAAGTGACACTGTGAAGCTTTCTTAAGAGTTGAACTTAGTTGAGAATATTCCATATCGCAGGCAAAAAAATAATCTTGAATACAAAAAGGGGATTTCTTCTGCAGTTTTAAAGAGGGGTTTGAATTGTGAATGAGATAAAATGGAAACATCAAATCTATTACTCTTCTTTTGAAACAATTCTCCTTGAGTGCTTCCGTTTGTCACATCATACCCAAAGTACCATAGCCCATGATGGCAAAGTAAGAGTAAGCTCATGCTGATCAGATAACACAGAGTCAGCAAATACTTTTGTTCCAAAAGATCAAACCTTGCATATAACTTTGTTTCAAACTATCATTTGATTTCTCGTATTGAATCATTGACTCTTCAGAGTAAGAGCCTTCTCCACCAGATTCTATAAATGTGTCAGGCCAACTTGGATGCTCTCTTATCAGTTTTGATAAGTAGCAAAGTGCCAAATTCAATTTAACATGAAACTCCAGATGCACAGATACATCAGGAGATAACCAGTTAGAGGATTTTCCTGGCCAAGGCTTTAATGTACTAGACAGAACATCGCCTAAATCATTTGCTTGATCAGCAGTCTTAGTCATGCTCAGAGAAGATGAGAAACACTCCAATGCCTCAAGAGATATACCACATCTTTTTAGGGCACTAATTGTCATCAAAGTCGCCCACTCTAGAAGGCTAGCCAGCCAGTAGCCTCCTCTATCAGTTGCAAATAGAAATATATACTTAGTAATTAGGTGATGTTCTAATGGTCCACCATGGCCCTCAACAAAGCAACAAATGACTAGTGCAAGTTGTTCGTTCCCCAGGGTCTTAGCACAAACATTTACAGCAGAAAGATGATCGATTGGGACAAATTTTTTTCAGGACCAAAATCAGGGTATGACACCTTTTACCGATTACTGGGTAAATCACATGTAAAGTACTCAACCATCAAGAAGGATATTACTGGTTACTGGGTAATAAACTCTCGGTGACCAAAAGATCTATCTACGTAAGAACTAGAAATAAACAGTCAAATAAGACTCAACCCAATGAGGATATAACTCTAGGGCAGTGGTTCTATCCAGATAATGAATTGGGGTGGAAACTAGAATAACAATTATCCACGAGAAAATAACTCAGTGGAGAAGGAGAAAGGATAAAGTCTTTCTGCTTAAGGGGATGACACTATACAATTGAAGGAGGACAGACACACCAGATCTACACGGGGGAAATAATATCACCAAAGCAGGAGATCAGAAAAAGGTCAATGCAATAAAATGCACAATGAAATATTTGATTCTATGTTTTTATGCATGAATATGTACATGATCTTGCTGACAAACGAGCATAAAGGATACAAACATGAAGATCTGAATCATCACAACTAGATACTCGGATAATCTCAACAAGAAGGGAACACCAACTGGAGAACCTGCTAGGGATGAAAATAAACCATCGAGGATAAAAATCCTAGTTGCAAAATAAATTCAATTCCCGGGGATGGCGCACAACCATAACTCAAGGAGGACTAAGGATATAAAGATCCAAAACAAAACTCAAATATGGTTGGGGAAAGGCATGGAGAACATGCGTCCGACCAACAACTGCTGAAAACTTAGCGCTCTGAGGAGAAAAGAATAAATATATCCTTAGCAACCAAAAGGATCCAAACAAATCCAAACTCAAACTCAACTCTCAAAAGAGGAGGAGATACTGCTAGGGGAAAAGCCAAGATTGACAAAGATCTTGCTTAGAACTCAAACTCTCTGGGAGAGGAGAAAATATACAGCTTGGTAAACTCCGCGGGGGACGAAAGCACTGCTGAAGATATCGACCAAAATGATGAGGATAAGAGAGATTTGTTGAGGATCACATCTCAAGCCGAGGGATATATATATATATATATATATATATATATATATATATATATATATATATATATATATATATATATATATATATATATATATCAAAGTGTTACCACAAGAAATTAGTAAGGCATGTTAAAGGCGTAATTAATGAAAGCGCCTTATGGATTTAAGGATTATACCTCACCAAAGGGATGTTTGAAAGAAAAACTGAGTCCAAGATAAGCAAGAGCTGGGAGAACCACAAGTTACCAGAAGAGGAAATCGACGGAAGAAGCAAGTTGGGTCGAAATCCGTTATGTCGACTAAACCAGAGATAGGGACTTAAGAAGTTCTTGATTGTATCGGACACATAGGGGATGGTGTCGACATAAGTACCTGAGCGGGATACGGTTGAAATTCCAAATGACTAGCAGTTACAAGGAGAACGAGCGCCAAAGATATGGAGCAGTTTTTAGATCGTGTAGCACGACGTCTGTCTACAGACAGTTATTTTTGGAGTAGTTTTGCCTGTACATAGTCTCTTTAGTTCATTATAAATAGGGGATCCCACAGAGGACTTCGGGTGTTCACTTTTTACCAAAATCACTTGCAACAAACTTCACATTCCCAGCGTGAGGAAGGAAGACTTTTCAAGAGTGTTATATACGTTAATCACCATATTTACTTCAATGCAATTTCCTTATTTTTCAATTGTTCCCGTTGAACACTTTGTTTTCATTTCGTTTACGTTTGAATTGTCCTTTTTTGTTGTCGTCTACGCCATCGACACTAATTCTATTACGATAATAGAATTCACCAAAAGAGTTTTCATTGTGTATGTCTTTTGAATGTTATAGTGATGTCGGTCACGAGTCACCCATAGTCTATAGCATCATCATTTCGTGTGGAAAAACCTCTGCTTGTTCAATATTTTGTCAGAAGTCGTTTCTCACAAAGTTAATAGTCCGTCGAATTGAACGAGTTACCCAGTTACATTAGCACATGTCTTAGGATCAACTGGTCGGTCCTGCAAGTAACCCGTAGTTTTAGGCTTAGGGAGGACCAGCGATTGTTTACCAATTTCCACTGTAAACAAAATGGCACGCCCAGTGGGACCAATGCTAGTGTAGTTACGCAATTGCATCAAACATAGAAGTGGCAAACTATATAGTAGACCACAAGAAACTGTGAAAATGTCAAACTCCAATACGGATGAAGTGCTACAAATGATTTTATCCACTACAGAAACAGTAATTTCACAAGTTATAACTTTGCCTCCGTTGACAACTGCAACCTCAATGATGTCGACTACAGGTGCAGTTGGAGCATTAATTCCTTTACCTCCACCGGGAGGTTCAGAATCAACGATGACAACGTTCAGATCTTATGTGCCTCGCTTTGGCACCACAAATCCTCTTTATGGAATGTCGTATTCCTTAATTCCAGGATATCAGTCAACATCAAGTGCAGCATTGTTTTCAAACAACACTCAAAATACGAGTCCCTCCTTACAGGGATTAGCGCAAGGGGGCAATGCTCAGAATAGGAATAATACTCAGAATAGAACCATACCGCTGTCGAATACTTCAATAGCAGCATTGAGGCAGCAAATGGATGATAGTAATCATGAGTTGGTTAATATGTTACCTAATCAAATGGATACAATTTTTAATCCCGTGATACAGGAATCTGCTAAAACTAATAGGCAAGTGGCTAATCAGTTGACACGCTTGTGTAACTTCTTAGGGGCACCGGCTCGACAAATGGCATAAGTGGTTAGGCAAACCATTCCTGTTCAAGTAGAGATAGGGGCAGCAGAAGATGAGACAGTCCATGAGGGACAAATCCTTAGACCCCACCAAAATCAAGGGGTTGAGTCAGGAGTAGCAGGACATAACCAGATGGTGTTAGTTAACTGACATCAGGATGATTACTAAATTGTCGATCAATATCGACAAGAAGACTTAGCAGTGGAAAATAATTTGACAACTATTGTCGAAAAAATTATGGCTAGGAATGGTATGAGTGCCACATTGCAAAGGCCATTATATGCCTCCCCATTGGCTGAATTTATTCTCCAAACCGAGTCACCTAGAGGAACGAGGGTGCCTAAATACACTAAGTTTGAGGGAGAATCTGGTGAGTCAACAATAGAACATATTGCCAGATATTTAACAGAGTCAGGAGATTTGGCTCACAATGAGTGTTTGAGAGTAAAAAGCTTTCCTTCCTCTTTGATTAAGGCTGCCTTCACATGGTTCACTTCTTTGGCCCCAAATTCGATTGATTCGTGGGCCAAGTTAGAAAAGAAGTTCCATGAACAGTTTTACGAAGGGCACTCTAAAACCAATTTGGCAGAATTGTCTAGTATTAAGAGAAGGTTTGCTGAGAGTATTGACGATTATCTGAATAGATTTAGATCATTAAAGGCCAAGTGCTTTACGCAAGTACCGAAACATGAACTTGTTCAAATGGCTGTTGGGGAGGTTAGATTATTCCATCAGGAAGAAAATAGACCCATCCTTTGTAAAGAGTATGTCACAATTGGCTGGTAGAGTTCGACATCTCGAACGGCTGAGGTTAGAAAAGGTTAGACACGGCAAGGCTAAGAAAGAAAAAATAGCTTTCGTCAATTATGATGCGACAGATCCAATCTATGAGGCTGATTATGCCTCATCGATCGAATTAGAAATTGACGTGGCTGAGTTAAAGCCAGGATCTACTTATAAGTGTCGGTCATTACTTCCTGCACAAGGGAAAAATCCTGTTGAAAACAATCCAAAATTCCCTTCAAAAACATATACATTTGATGTGACAAAGTGTGAGGAAATTTTTTATTTATTAGTTAAAGATGGTCAAATGGTGGTGCCACCTGGTACTAAAATACCACCATTGGAACAAAGACAGAAAAGAGGATTTTGCAAGTATCATAATTATCTTGGTCATAATACCTCTAATTGTTATCTTTTCAGGGATCTGGTTTAGAAAGAAATTCAAGAAGGCAGGCTGAAGTTTGCTTGCCGCAAAATGAAGATCGGCGTTGACCCTCTCCACCAGAAGGAAGCTTTGTCCGTTGAGCCAGTTGAGATCAACATGGTCAAGATCATTGAATATGATGAGGTTGACATGTTAGAGGAAACTGGTGAAAGCCCAGATGTCGACATAGCTGAAGTCTATCCAAGGGCTGATGAAGATTTGTGGATTTCCTGTATCGCTGCAAGAATAAGGGTTCACAAGTTTGCTTATGCCCTAGATATGGCGCTGTCACCGACAAAGTTGCTGCTGAAAATTTCCAAAAGCTACAATTGGGAAAAAGCAAAGGAAGTGGGTTGAACAGAGTACGCCAGAATGAAAGAATCCCAAGGAAAGCTGTAGAAAATGCTCAAGTAAGGCCTAGGAGATTTGTACCATCGGAAAGTGCTCCTAGAGGCACCTGGATCAAGCCTCAGGGAAAACTAGAAAACCCACAAGGTGTTGCTGCTGCTAGAGGAGGTTTAGCAATCAACTACAGGCGTGAGTTCAAGTCTAAGAAAAAGACTCATGTTTCTGAAAATTATTTGGGGAAGAACCCTATGTCCGGAACTCAATGGAGACGTTTTCAACGTCGCAAGCAGGCTGAAAGAGAGGCTGCTAGGGAAATGCCTAAAAAAGGTATGGCTAATGGGGCTGATTCTGGAAAGAGAGTTTTTGTGAGGGTCGACACTGCAGCTAAAGAACGGATCAGGGAGTATGTCCGTTGACCAAGTGAAAAATGTTCTAATGAGGTTACTGATGACTTCAATTCAGAATCAGAAGCAAGTTTGGATATCTTAGTCAACGTAGTGTCAATTCTACCAGAAGAATACAATTGTGTTACTGAGGTAAAGGATTCGGTAGATGATGCCGACGTTGAAGAAATGGCGTTACATAAGCCAAGATGTTACTTTGTGCTGAATTATGGTTTTGTTGAGAGCCAAGAAGCAATTTTTGAGAGGCCCACAATGACAATGAAGAGTCATTTGAAACCTCTGTTGATTAGGGCTAAAGTGGAAGGTGTGACTGTCAACAAAGTGTTGATGGATTATGGCGTTACTGTTAACATCATGCCACACCATATTTTGAAGAAAATCGGCAAGTATGATACTGATGTTAGATCCAACAACGTAGTCTTATCTGACTACGGGGGAAAAACAAAAAGCACCATGGGTGTGATCATGGTGAACATCATTGTCGTCTCAATCACTAGGCCGACATTGTTCATGGTAATAGATGTCAAGCCAAGTTACAATTTGCTAGTCGGCAGAGAATGGCTCCATGGTGTGGGAGCTGTACCATCTTCAGCACATCAGAGATTGGTAATTTGGAGAGAAGATGGAGTGGTCGAAAACATTGAAGCTAATCAAGGCTATTTCATGGCCGACGTGAACAATGTCGGCAAGAAGGAATTCGAGAGAAAGTGTGCTAATATTTCTCCTTATTTACCAGCTAAAGATGTGTATTCTAATCTGAGTGAAGCTTTTATTTCTCTAACTTTGCACGAAACTCATGGCTTCATTTGCAATGTGGAACATTTAGAGGAACCACCTTATGCAGAAATCCGACCGACAGGCTGGGAGGATGTCACTGATGATGTCTGAGCTAGAATCTCTAAAGAGGATTTCGGCATACGTGGCCGAGAACAAAATAAAATCGGCCCTAAAGGCTGAAGAAAACATGGTTATCGAAGCCTATGTTTCAAAGAAATAAGATATTTTGGCTATTGAGCCAGAGCCTCTAAAGAAGTCAGTTGTGACTAAAGGAAACGTCGACATGCAACGTTTAGATTGCATTTATGACGATGAACCTTTAGGGTTTGAAAAAGATCCAAGGGCGCCAGAAAAGATGCGACCACAAGACCCCTTAGAAGAAGTCGACTTTGGAGAAAATGGCGACAAGAAGCCAACATACATCAGCGCCAACATCGACAAAGAGTTAAAATCTGAGGTAATATCTCTACTTAAAGAATTTAGGGATTGTTTTTCTTGGGATTATAACGAAATGCCTAGTTTAAGTAGGGTTTTGGTAGAGCTAAAACTGCCAATAAAAGCTGGAAGAAAGCCAGTAAAGCAGACGCCTAGGCGTTTCACACCAGATATCATTGCAAAAATAAAAGCATAGATAGAAAGGCTCCTCAAAAGCAAGTTTATACAAACTGCAAAGTATGTTGAATGGTTGGCCAATATTGTGCAAGTAATTAAGAAAAATGGGTCTTTACGAGTATGCATTGATTTTAGAGATCTAAATGTTGCTACCCCCAAAGACGAGTATGCCATGCCCGTAGCAGAAATGTTGGTCGACTCTGCCGCTGGTTTTGAATATTTAAGTATGTTAGATGGTTATTCTAGATATAACCAAGTTTTTATTGTAGTTGAAGATGTGCCGAAGACGGCGTTTCGATGCCCAGGAGCCTTAGGTACATATGAGTGGGTTGTCATGCCATTCGGCCTGAAAAATGCCGGAGCGACATATCAGAGGGTAATAAACTCAATGTTCCATGATTTTATTGAAGATTTCATGCAAGTATGCAGTGATGATATCGTGATAAAATCAAATTGTCGACTTTCTCATGTCGAACATCTCCGGAAGGCCTTTGTAAGGATGAGAAAATGTGGATTGAAAATGAATCCATTAAAGTGTGCTTTTTGTGTGCATGCAGGTGATTTCCTTGGCTTTGTGGTGCATAAAAAAGGTATTGAAGTAAACCAAAGCAAAACAAAATCCATTATGGACGTCAAGCCTCCGTAGACCAAAAAAGAACTTCAATCTTTGTTGGGCAAGATAAATTTTCTTAGAAGATTTATATCCAATTTAAGTGGTAAAACTAAAGCTTTTTCACCACTCCTTCGACTGAAGAACGAGGATTTTAAGTGGCAAGAAGAGCATCAAGGGGCTTTCGATAAAATTAAAGAATATTTGACTAAGCCTCCAGTACTGGCCCCTCCTGTTAGGAATAGGCCAATGAGGTTATATATTGCAGCTTCAGAATCGACTATAAGAAGTATGTTAGTCCAAGAGGATGAAAAAAGTGTCAAAAGACATGTGTATTAACTTAGTCGAATGCTTAATGATCTTGAAACTAGGTATAGTGATATAGAGAAACTATGTTTATGCCTGTATTTTTCTTGTATGAAACTAAAACAATATATTAAGCCCGTTGATGTGTATGTATCTTCTCACTTTGATATTACTAAGCACATGTTGTCTAAACCAATTTTGCATAGTCGAATTGGTAAATGGGCCTTGGCGTTAACTGAGTATTCTCTGACGTACTTGCCCTTAAAAGCGATGAAAGAGCAAGTGGTGGCAGATTTCCTGGTCGACCATTCAATGGTCGAAATGGCTCAAAATTATGTAGACACGGTGCCATGGAGATTGTACTTCGACGGTTCAAGACATAAGAACGGATTTGGGATGGGGGGAGTCATAATTTCTCCAGATGGAATTCCGGCAGAGTTCAAATACAGGATTGAAGGAGTATGCACAAACAATGAAGCAGAATATGAATCTTTGATCATAGGACTTGAACTTCTGCTGGAATTGGGGGAAAGGAATGTAGAAATTATGGGAGACTCTGAGTTGGTAACTAAACAGGTATCAAAAGAATACAGGTGTGTCAAAGAAAATTTAATCATGTATTTTATGATTACCATCAGACTACACAAGAGATTTGAGCAAGTAAGCCTCCAGCATATACCACGGAAAGAGAATCAGAGAGCAAACGATTTGGCGCAGGAAGCTTCAGGGTATAAAGCGTCGAAAGACCATAATGAAGAAGAGGTTCAAGTAAGAGAGAAGGTACGAGCAACATTGTTATCATTATCAGATTTGTCGATTATAAAGTTAGGAGCTGTAGATAGATATCATTTTGAAATTTTGACCGTCGACGACGGGGGAGAAAATGATTGGCGCAAGCTGTTAGTCGATTATTTACGTAATCCTATAGGGTCGACAGATCGAAAGGTAAAATATAGGGCCCTCATCTATGTCCTGGTGAATGATGAATTATTCAAAAAGACAGCTGAAGGAGTTTTGTTAAAGTGCCTTGGAGAAAGTGAGGCATATGTGGCTGTGTCGAGTGTACATAGTGGAGCATGTGGGGCGCATCAAGCGGGACTAAAGATGAAATGGATTTTGATGCGCTCAGGATTTTATTGGCCTTCAATGTTGAAAGATTGCATTGAATTTGCTAAAAGTTTTCAGGAATGCCAATTGCATGGGGGCATACAGCATGTGCCTGCAAGAGAGTTGCATACAATTGTGAAGCCCTGGCCTTTTCGAGGGTGGGCATTGGATGTGATTGGAGAAATAAAACCAGCTTCGTCGAAACAGCAAAGGTATGTTTTGGTCGGTATCGACTATTTCATAAAATGGGTCGAAGCCGTAGCACTGACAAATGTGGATCAAGAGGCTGTGATAGGCTTTGTCCAAAGTCACATCATCTGCAGATTTGGTATCCCAGAAACAATTACAACCGACGAAGGGTTAGTTTTTACTGGTTGAAAGATGCAAGATTTTACAAAAGAGATTGGAATCAAATTATTGACTTCTACCCCATATTACACACAGGCAAATGGCCAAGTCGAAGCGGCCAATAAAGTGATCATTAACCTAATAAAGAAACATGTAGGCAAGAAGCCAAGAAATTGGCATAAGACGTTAGATCAAGCTTTGTGGGCATGTCGAACGTCGCCAAAAGAAGCAACCGGAACAACACCATTTCGACTAGTATATGGGCACGATGCAGTGTTACCAGTAGAGATTCAGGTTCATGCAGTCAGAATCCAGAGGCAATATGAAATACCTTCTGAAGATTGTTGGAGCATGATGATAGACGAACTAGTCGAGTTAGATGAGGAAAGAATGTTAGCCTTGGATTCATTACAAAGGCAGAAATAAAAAGTCTCTAGAGCCTATAATAAGAAGGTGAAGGGCAAAATGTTTGTTGTCAACGATTTAGTTTGGAGAGTGATTTTGCCTATGGATAAAAATGACAGAGTCTTGGGAAAATGGTCCCCAAATTGGGAAGGATTGTTTAAGGTTTTGTAGGGTTTTTCAAATGACGCCTACGAGGTCGAAGAGTTGGCACCAGATAGACGAATCTTGAGGGTAAATGGAAAATACTTAAAGAAGTATAGGCCTCTCCTTCAAGAGGTCAAGATTTCGACAGGCTAAATGGCTGTCGAATAAATTAGGTTGGAGAAAACTACGTTTGAAACTAGCTACAAAAGCACAGAAAATTAAACATACACGGTGCTGGGAAATAAAGTAGTGGCATAAGAGTTGGCAAAAGCCATTGTTCAAATATTACATCAAAATAAAAACGGCTAAAGTTTGTCGAATCTAGACTGAAATGATGGAAGCTTAAGATGGTAGTGCAGAGACTGAGGTTCAAAGTTGTCGGCCTGGACCCTAAGTTGTTCAAGTTTCTTTTCAACGTTGGAGAGTTCTTCAGCTACGGCCAAGGCATCTGTGGTGGTTTTCTCGACAGTATCTTGGGCTGGATTCACAACCTTGTCGACAATGCGGGATTCTTCCTCAGTAATTGACCCTAATTCACTGTCCAGAGCAGCAATTTGACGCTGAAGGTCATCAATTTGGAGGCGTATCTCAACAGCTCTTGTTTGTTTGAGGGCCAATTCCTTCTTCTTCTCCTCAATCATTCCCAGCAATTTGGTTACTTCTTCATCAGCTTTCGTCACCAGCTCCCATTTCTCCTTCACAAAGGCCTCTGTAGTTTCAATCTGGTGTTCATTTTCCCTAACATTGACGATATGACGCAACATGGGAACCAGAAGTTTTTCAAATGTGACCATCACACACTTAGCATACTCAGAAAGGTGAATCTTCTTGAGTTGGGCAAGCACATGCAAGAGTTTTGGGCCGACAACAGGTTCACTCAGAAGCACATGGGATAGATCCGGATTCAAGGCATAGAAACGAACCCTGTCCATCAAGGCTTTGACCTTTGTTGCTTCAGGACCCATCTTCTTAGAATGGAGTTGGTGAAACTACTCAGAATCTGAAGAAGCATCACGTGATCTTACTAGTCTACGAAGCCTATCAATTGCTTCTAGAGCAGAAGGCTTTATTGTCAGCGCCTGGGAAGATGAATGGGAAGTAGTTGGTAGAGGTGCAGTTTGAGGAGGCTGGATTTTTGTGATGCCAGCATTTCCTTGTCCCCTTGAATCCTGCAAAGTCAAGGAAGCTGAAGAAATACTAAAGTCAGAACTAGTCAAACTGGAATCCGTGTGCGTAGCAGGGCTAGTGACTAAACCAGAATCACTATCACTAGTCTGGGTAGGGGAGTCAGTGAACTCACCAGCATTGTCGACAGAGGTTGCTTGGTGAGATGGAGAAGAAGTCATCGACAAGGGAGTATAGTCAACAACATGGTGAGGTTGCTCACCAGAAGCATCAGCCTGTTTTAGAGCAAAAGGGTGTTTGTAAGAAAAGTCCAGCAATTCAGGGAAAAAGATAGTAAAACAAATGATTACCTGTGTAGGTGTAGGGAGAACAATGTCCGAACTCTCTTCCTCCAAGATAGCAGCAACAAGGATGTTGGTCGGCTTCGAAGTCCCCACAGCTGGATCAGAGACCATATTGAGGATAGACGTGTCGACCACAATGGTGTCAGCGTCTAGAGAAGAAGGAGCCTCTGTAGTGAGCACTTTGTGTTGTTTTTTCCTTTTTGCTTCACCACCCTTAGAGGGAGAGTCATGCTTCTTCCTTTTATGGCTCTGGTGGCCTTTGGATTTATGGGATTGTTGAGGAGATGGCTGAGTCGGCTGTGGAGTCGGCTGAAGACAGGAAGAGAGGTTATAAGCAGATATTCTAGTTAGAAGATCGGACAAGCCGACAAGGAATACCTCAGGTCCTATGGCAGCAGAACGCTTATGTTTTTTGGATTTCTTGGACTGAGGGGAAGGGACAGGCAGATCTGTCGAACGTGGTTAACCCTGCACATAGGGAAAAGGTTAGAAGCCATGTATTGTTTTCTTAGAGAAATCACAGGGTTGAATGAGATTGCTACATATAGTTGCATACCGAAGAACTGGATTTTTTTAAAAATTGGGAAATGGGTTGCTAATCATCATCAGAAGACTTCTCAGGAGTAGCCTCCAAGAGTGGAAATGACAGTTAAGAATATATACCAAAGTCAAAGAAAATGACAAATCAGCCAGATTTGAACCTGAGTCTTTTCGGTCGGAATGATAGGTTCATCGACAGAAGCGGGATCCATAGGGTCTATGGGATTGCTGTAAAGAAAACATGGAAAATCAAGTAAGCGACAGAATCCAAATAAAAAGAGGTGTCATCTTTCCAGAAAAGTGTTACCAATTTGTGTGGTATAGCACACTCTAATATACTGAGGATCAATATGAAGTGGCCCTGAGTAGTTGGGCAGATAATGCTTCGTCGGTACCACTTTGCCGGCCTTTTTCTTATAAGCATTTTGCACGTCTGAAAAGGGACAATAATACCAATCTGGAATTGAAGAGCCGAAGGCCAAAGCCAATGGGCTAGATGGCAAAGGAGGGAATCTGATGTTTCCGAAATGAAGGGCGTAAAGATACTTGTCTTTCGCGTAACCAAGGATTTTAAGCTTTGGGATCCAGACGGTTACCTTCTCCTTTAATTCGGTAGTGGCCTCAGAGATGGTCCGACGAAGATTATCTGGTCGATACACAACTCGGAAATATTTCTGGAAAGCTTGAATTTGTTTGATATGGAGAGCCTTACACTTGGCCGATTTCGCCTGCAAATGGACAAGGGCTTGAGTTAGTTCAGATAATTTGGCCTCAGGAGCACCAACGTAAGAAGCAATATATGATTGCCACCAATCATCAATTTTTTTAGTACAGAGGAAGGCTGGTTGAAACGGGATAGAATGGAGCCTTGGTCGTTTTTCCCAAAGGGCCTCAACATCTTCTTTGACCACATTCTAGGGATTACCACAAAGGATGTTTGTGAGTATGTCGAGAGAAGGAAATAGGGACTTGGGAATAAACTGACAAAGTCCAAATTGTCTGGCTACCAAGTTGGGTTGGTAAGCAACTAGTCCAGGGTTGACGCCGGATAGTACAGCCGACAGAAATTGGGGGACCAAAAAGCGTCTCCAGATAACCAAAGTTTCATTCTTGTGTTCATCTTCAGTCGAAGGGAAAGCCCTGGTGAGCCATTCAAGACCTTCAATGTGACTACTGAAAGGAGCCATAGAGGGGTGAAAGTTTGCGCGAGTTAACATAATGTCAAACAAAAGGCGAAACACCTTGACATCAGGAAAGGTTTTGTCGATGGGGGTCAGAGGGATCAATCGCTTCCAAAGAAGGTGTTGCTCTTTTGGGGAACACGCGACCCTTCTCATCCCATGAGACGTTATATCTTTAGAAAAAGTGGCGTTGAGCCACAATTGTAGGAACCAGAAGGGACCGTGAGCCAAGACATTTTTCTTTTTTGAGTTCTCAAGGTCAAGGAGTTTGATTTGGCAGACGACCTCAGTTAAAGAATCGTAAAGAGAGGCCAGTATTAATTGGCCAAGAGCAATGTCACGCTCTTGGTGTAGCTGAGTTTCCAGGAGAGCAAAGTGTTTAGCTATTTGCATTGATCTAGAGCAGAATCAAAGCGAGACAGCCAAAAAGTTAGAAAAGCTACATGTTCTTCAGTGGTCACAGGCCCAAAGATGTAGCATGATGATCAATGAATTTATTGTATGTCGGTTTGCAAGAATCACCAACGTCAAACCTTAGAGAGACTGGTGCTACGACTTCGTAGTCGAAGACTTCGCCGGTCGGTTTTAGGCCTGTAATGGCAGCAATATCTAAAAGTGTCGGCGTAATCATGCCACACTTTGTATGAAAGGAGTTGGTCGAACTTTCCCAGAATTGGAGAGTAGCCAGCAACATGCCACAGGATTGAGGAGGGCCACAACAGGAAATCTGCAAAAGGGTATATATACCTATTCGTTTCCAGTGGTTGATTTTCTCTGCCTCTAAACGATCCATCCAAGCGCAAAACTTAGGACATTTCTTGGGAGGAGCAGTTCTAAAGTTCCTTTCGACATAATGGAGGGAGAAAGGTTTTTAAGAAGAAACTAGGGGTTCAGAAGGATGACTGGTAGGAAAAAAGGAATTTTTCTTAGTAATCTCAGGTTGAGGATTCTCTGGGAGTGGACCTAAGAATGCTAGAGGTTTGTCAGATAGGGAGAAAGGGATTAATACCTGAGAACGCCAGATTTTGGCTTTTTCTTCAGCGAAAGGAGGTTCAGGAACATATTCCTCGCCATCAATGTTGAGTAGTTGCGTGAGCTTCGCACCGGAGGGAAGTGTTTTGTTTTTGCTTGAGCTGGCCATGGAAGAAGTTGAAGGTTTGAAGAAGAAAGGAGTTTTGTTCGTTTTCATTTACTGAAGCAGAGGGAAAAGATGAAGAGAAAAAAAAGGAAAGAAGAAGAAGAAACAAGGGTTTTATAAGAGTTTAAACCCTAGGAAAAGGAAAAATGGACGTTTGATTTTCTTTTTTCTGATACATGTACCCATGTTCCCACATCTGCAGACACGTGGAGGCGAAGAGGCAGTCGTGGGTGGAGACACGTTTCCGTCATAAAGACGTGAAGTGATGGAGACGTGATTTTGTGAGTCTCGAGAGAAAAAGGAGATGTTTGTCATGATTAAATGACGTCAGTAGCGTGGGACAAACAGTTGTATCACCAAGTAGAAGTGGAAACGGTAAAGAGCAATTCGACATCTCAAAGATGCCATTATCTCATAAAAGTCGACATTCGAAAATGGCATCTCTGGGAGGCATTTTGTTACCACAAGAAATTAGTAAGGCATGTTGAAGGCGTAATTAATGAAATTGCCTTATGGATTTAAGAATTATACCTCACCAAAGGGATGTTTGAAAGAAAAACTGAGTTCAAGATAAGCAAGAGTTGGGAAAACCACAAGTTACCAGAAGAGGAAATCGACGGAAGAAGCAAGTTGGGTCGAAATCCGTTATGTCGACTAAACCACAGACTGGGACTTAAGAAGTTCTTGATTGTATCAGACACTTAGGGGATGGTGTCAACATAAGTACATGAGCGGGATAAGATTGAAATTCAAAATGACTAGCAGTTACAAGGAGAACGAGCGCCAAAGATATGGAGCAGCTTTTAAATTGTGTAGCACGACGTCTGTCTACAGATAGTTACTTTTGGAGTAGTTTTTCCTGTAGAAGTCTCTTTAGTTCATTATAAATAGGGGATCCCACAGAGGACTCCGGGTGTTCACTTTGTACCAAAATCACTTGTAAAAAACTTCACATTCCCAACGTGAGGAAGCAAGAGTTTTCAAGAGTGCTATGTACGTGAATCACCACATTAACTTCAATACAATTTCCTTATTTTTCAATTGTTCCCGTTGAACACTTTGTTTTAATTTCGTTTACGTTTGAATTGTCCTTTTTTTGTTGTCGTTTACGCCGTCGACACTAATTCTATTACGATAATAGAATTCACCAAAAGCGTTTTCGTTGTGTATGTCTTTTGAATGTTATAGTGTTGTCGGTCACGAGTCACCCATAGTGTATAGCATCATCATTTCATGTGGAAAAACCTTTGCTTGTTCAATATTTTGTCAGAAGTCGTTTCTCACAAAGTTAATAGTCCGTCGAATTGGACGAGTTACCCAGTT
The DNA here is from genome assembly GCF_024323335.1 of Lathyrus oleraceus. Taxonomy (NCBI): domain Eukaryota; kingdom Viridiplantae; phylum Streptophyta; class Magnoliopsida; order Fabales; family Fabaceae; genus Lathyrus; species Lathyrus oleraceus. The sequence continues at coordinate 54,909,673 of NC_066583.1, forward strand.
ACATTAGCACATGTCTTAGGATCAACTGGTCGGTTTTGCAAGTAACCATTAGTTTTAGGCTTAGGGAGGACCAGCGATTGTTTACCAATTTCCACAGTAAACACAATGCAACATGTCAACACTACAGGGAATTTTAGGTCAATACCATATCAAATGGGAGACAACCCTGTAGGGGAACACATCGATACTGCTCAGAATCAAATACTGTCTAAATGAAGATATCTTCTATCAGAAGATGGAACTCCATTGGGTACCCAAGTCACGATGAGAGGAAAAACTCTGAGTGGGGGAACCAGACGAGCTACTGGGGATTCCATCAAAATCAAAACTTGTGGGGCTTTACTGGGGATGCAAACATCTGCCAGGACAAATCAAAGACCACACGAGGATGCAAAACCAACAACGTATTCCTCAAAAGGAAATATACAGTCAATGGAATCTTCTTGGAGGTTGAGAAGTAAACCAATTCTAAGGTACCAATATATCAACCGGATCTACAGACTCATGCAGGGGAGAAACTGCCACGATTATGCAACCACAAAAATAAAGGTGATGGAGATATGAGAACCAAATTAAGGTCCTACAGAGATCCAGGGTTCATTCACAAACATAAAATGCAAACTGAGGATGAATAATCATGAAAGTCTCAGCTGGGGAAGGATGAACTGCAAAGAGAACAACACACCAGCTCTAGCGGGGATGATAAATTGCTTGGGAAGAAACTCATCAACCAATGCTGGGGATGAATAATGAATTGTTGGGGAGGATAAAAACACCAACCAACTGCTTGAGGAAGACCAACAATGCTTCACACATCAAGACTTATCGTTCTTAGATTGTTGTTGACATTCCTTTTTGAAATCGATTGTTCTTAAAGTAAATGCCTTATTATTTAAGAAAAATGATTATTAATTGATTTATTTATTTCAAAATTATCATCATAAAATTCAATTTTATTAAAACAGAAACAAGTAAGAATAACAAATAATTGGATAAAAGCTCAACTTTATTAAATAGAATGGTAGCTCGCAAATGGCGGGACTCCATGGATCTTTATAAAGTTTGAAAATGGTAATTTACATGGAAAGGGGCTACATTGAAAAAAATGACTACTTCTCTCCCTACCAAGTTTGAAGTCCATTGTACTATTGTCTTCGGTTGAGAATGATGAATCATAACCAAATGATTGTTCAAAACTACTTTAAAGATCAGGACTAGCCGGATGTAGTTACTTGCCATAATTCCTAAATTTTGCATAGATTTCCCCAAGGTGTGGTACTCAATCTACCGGGATAATTTTTTGTTTTATGTCTCTAACTTTTTCCTGCGTCTCCCTTTCGGGTTTTCAATCCACCGAGACGCTCATTTTATCCTAAGCCGCCATTTCGGGTTTTAAACTTAACGAGTTGTTCTTTTCTTTTTTAGGCGAAGTATTTCTTGACTACATCAGCATTCACAGGACGCGTGAACTCTTCACCATCCATAGTTGTAAGAATTAAAGCACTGTCTGAAAAGGCTCTCTTAACAACATACGGGCATTCATAATTAGGAGTCCATTTGCCCTTAGCATCAGGTTTGAAAGATAAAATCTTGTTGAGCACGAGGTTACCTTCTCTGAACACACGAGGCTTGACCTTCTTATCAAAAGCTTTCTTCATTCTCTGCTGATATAACTGACCATGACACATGGCAGTCAATCTCTTCTCTTCAATTAAATTCAACTGATCATATCTGGTCTGACACCATTCAACTTCAGTCAACTTGGCTTCCATCAAAACACACAATGATGGGATCTCAACCTCTATGGGGAGCACATATTCCATGCCATAAACAAGAGAGAAAGGGGTTGCCCCTGTTGAAGTGCGGACGGATGTACAGTACCCATGCAAAGAAAATTAGAGCATCTCATGCCAATATTTATACGTCACAACCATCTTTTGGATAATCTTCTTGATATTCTTATTTGTAGCGTCAACAACCCCATTCATCTTGGGTCTGTAGGGAGAAGAATTATGATGTGCAATCTTGAAGTCTTTGCAAAGAGCTTCCACCATATTATTATTCAAGTTCGATCCATTATCAGTAGTGATCTTACTTGGCACACCATAACGATATATAATCTGATTCTTGATAAACCTCACAACAACTTGCTTGGTCACATTCACATACGATGCCGCTTCAACCCATTTTGTGAAGTAATTAATAGCCACTAGAATAAAATGATGTTCGTTCGAAGCTTTGGGCTCAATCATGCCAATCATATCAATTCCCCGCATGGAGAAGGGCCATGGATAGGAAATGACATTCAACAGTTTCGGAGGAACATGAATCTTATCCATATAAATTTGACACTTGTGGCATTTCTTCACAAACTTGCAACAGTCAGATTCCATCGTCAGCCAATAATAACCCGCTCTCAACATCTTCTTTGCCATAGCATGTCCATTGGAATAAGTACCAAAGGAACCTTCATGGACTTCATTCATCAATAGGTATGCTTCATGTCTATCCACACATATGAGGAAAACCATATCGAAATTTCTCTTATAAAGCACATCACCATTCAGGTAGAAGTTGCCAGCTAATCTTCTCAAAGTCTTCTTATCTTTAAAAGATGCCCGAGACGGGTAAATCTGTTTGGAGGAAACATTTAATATCATAATACTACGACTTATCATCTCTGATATCTTCAATAACAAACACATGAGATGGCCTATCAAGACGCATCACAGTCAAAGGGAACTTCATTCCAAAACTTTACCACAATCAGGGAAGCCAACGTTACAAGAGCATCTGCCATCCGGAATATGATGAAACTCAACCTTTGTAAAAAAATTGAAATCCTCCTTGCATAATCTCTATAAGGTATCAAACTGGGTTGACTCGTCTCCCATTCACCGTTGATCTGATTCACAACCAAAGTTGAATCTCCATAGACATCAAGATATTTAATTATGAGATTAATGGCTTCTTCGAGCCCCATAATACAAGCTTCATACGCATCCATATTATTTGTACATTTGAAGGTCAGTCTAGCTGTAAAAATAAAATGAGTGCCTTGAGGAGTAGTAATCACTACCCCAATGTCATTACCATACGAATTAATAGCTCCATCAAATATCATGGCCCAACGGGAACCAGGATTTGGCCCTTATTCAAGCAATGGTTCATCACAATCTTTCATCTTCAAATATAAAATCTCTTTATCAGGAAAATCATATTGCATCGACTGATAATCTTCAATAGGTTCGTGAGCCAAATGGTTAGCCAAGATACTACCTTTAATAGCTTTCTGAGCTCGATATTCAATATCATACTTAGACAACAACATTTGTCAACGGGAAATCCTCCCAGTTAAAACAGGCTTCTAAAAAATGTACTTGATTGGATCCATTTTGGATATCAACCAAGTAGTATGATTCAACATATACTGGCACAGATGCTTAGCAGCCCAGGCCAATGCGCATCATGTCTTCTCAAGCATAAAATACCGAGACTCACAATCGGTGAATTTCTTACTGAGGTAGTAAATTACATATTCTTTCTTCCCAAATTCATCTTACTGACCAAGAACACAACTCATACTCTCTTCAAGCACATTCAAAAACATGATTAATGGTCTTTCTTCAACTGGTGGAGACAGAACCAGAGGCTCAAGTAGATACTCTTTGATACTGTCAAAAGCTTTTTGGTAATCCTAAGTCCAATCACAAGTCTGATCTTTCCGAAGAAGCTTGAATGTAAGCGCATATGTGGCAGTCATATGTGATATAAATCTTGAGATATGGTTCAAGCGGTCGAGGAAACCTATGACTTGCTTCTCAGTTTTGGGCGCATGCATCTCTTGTATTGCTTTGACCTTGGCGGGATCAACTTCAATACCCTTCTTGCTGACAATAAAGCCCAACAACTTTCCAGAGAGAACACCAAAATTACACTTATTGGGATTCAAGCGGAGTTTATACTTCCTTAAACGCTGGAATAACTCCAACAAATGCTCAATATACTCTTCTTTAATCCTCGATTTGGAAATCATATCATCAACATAGACCTCAATCTATTTATGCATCATATCATGGAAAAGAGTTGTCATAGCTCTCTGGTACATTACACCAGCATTCTTCAAACCGAAAGGCATCACTCGATAACAGAATATTCCCCAAGGCGTAATGAATGTGGTCTTCTCCATACCCTCGGGTGCCATCTTGATCTGATTATAACTGGAAAATCCGTCCATAAACGAAAAGACTTTGAATTTAGCTATATTATCTATGAACATATCAATGTGTGGCATAGGAAAATCATATTTCGGACTAGCTTTGTTCAAATATCTATAATCAACACACATACAGACTTTTCCATCTTTCTTAGGATCAGGCACAATATTGACCACCCATTGCGGATACTCGGAGGTAACAAGGAAACCAACATCAATTTGCTTCTGCACTTCCTCCTTAATCTTCACTGCCATATCAGGATGAGTTCTTCTTAACTTCTGCTTGACCGACGGGCATTCTGGCTTCAACGGAAATCTATGCTCCACAATATCGATATCAAGACCTGGAATATCTTGATAGGACCAAGCAAACACATCAGAGTATCCTCAAAGAAGATCAACCAAACCCTTCTTAACATTTGGATAAAGCTGAGACCCAATCTTAACTTCCTTCACAGCATCCTCGGAACCCAAGTTGACTAATTCAAGCTGCTCTTCAAACGACTGAGTGGCTCTTTGGTAATGGTCAAGCAAACAAGATAACTTATCAGACACTTGTTCATCATCATTCTCTTCCTCAGGTTCAAACACAGGGAAATCAAAAGTTTGGAGAGGGAGTAGGATCATTATGTTCAATGGGTTTGAGAACCAACCTACATAATGATTTGATATTTTGATTTTAAAGAAATGGAGTTCAAACAAACATTATGCAGATATGGGAAAATTATTATTTATTTATGTTTTTTTGTGATTACCATTTTCAGAAAAAGTAAAAAGTAAAAATAAACATCATAAATATGGATGAATAAAATTGTATTTTATTGATGATAATTTTGAAATGCCCAACAATGTTTCACTTCTCCCTTAGGCATAGGAGAAGGATTTTTCTTTAAACAATAAAACAAATTACTTTGAATGATGCATAACAACAGGAACGTCTACAACAACCCAATTGTTGTAAGTCTGACTATGTGTCATGAAGTTGGCACAAGCTTCATCTTCATCGTCATCTTCAATAACTACAGCTGAGTGTTGATCATCCTTATGAATGAACCCTCCATTGCGGAAAACTTCTTGCATAGCCTTTACATTTCCGTTGAGCGACCCTTGCTGAAATCCCAGACCAGCCCTGTTCTTGTTTTCAATAACCTCTACAACGTGACCCCACTTGTCGGTGCGGCCAGGCTGAACGACCTCCTTTGCATCTTTCATAGAAGACATGGATGCCCCAGTCTTCTTCAATTCATTAGCAAGAGATAAAGCTTGGAACGGTGTTCCAACTTCTTCTTCAGCTTCCAATAGGCGAAGGATCACAAATGGCTTACCAAAATCGCTTTCTCCCCACCAACAACGACGAGCTTGTCGGTCTTAAAAAATTTCATCTTTTGATGTAGATTAGACATCACAGCACCAACTTCATGGATCCATGGCCTTTCCAACAAACAGTTGTAGGCCGAGTGAATATCCATTACTTGAAAAATAATTAGAAAGTTACTCGAACCTATCTTGACTAGAAGGTCCACATCTCTAATGACATTTTTTAGGGAACTGTCAAACGCTTTTATCACCACGCCATTGTACCTCATAGGGGCGCCTTGATAAGACAATCTTGCTAAAGTTGACTTGGGAAACACATTCAATGATGAACCAATATCAACCATCACATTGGATAAAGCATCCTCTTTGTAATTCATTGAAATGTGGAGTGCCAAGTTGTGATTTCTACCTTTCTCGAGAAGTTCTTCATCACAAAAGCTCAGGTTATTACATGAAGTAATGTTGGCTATAATGTGGTTGAATTGATCCACAGTAACATCGTACTCCACATAGGCCTGCTCCAACACTTTCTACAAAGCCTCTCTAAGCTCTTCAGAGTTCATCAATAATGACAACCCAAAAATCTTTGATGGCGTCTGGAGCAACTGCCCCACAATGTTGAGCTCACTCTTCTTGATTAACCACAGAACTATATAGGATGAATAGAGGTCGGGGCCCGCTAACCGTATAACCAACGGTGATACCGATCTATTAACAATCTTGATGTTGTCGAAATAAATAACTACCCGCTTGGGGGTCTTGAATACTGGTACGATAAAATTCACATCATTGCCCAAATCTCGGGACTGGTTGACTTGAATAACACCTTCATCTATCAGTTTCTGAATATCCCTCTTGACGATTACACATCCTCGAGGATTGACGCTGCAGATAACACAACCATCATGGTCATGTTCACAGTCACTAACTAATCATAGATCCTTATGAATCTCCACCAACGACCTTCAAATACGATGGACATCAAAAACCCTGAAATTCCCAGGACATCCATCTACCATATTCATATAAGCATTGCCATGAGCAGGCAACATATTGGCTTTAACATTAGGTGTGTGGTACTCAAAGGAAACCATACCGCTCTTAATCAGCTTCTGAACCTCATACTTCAAAGGATAGAAGTTTTCAATGTCATGGTCGGGAGCTCCCTGATAAAAAGCACAGTGCAGATCAGGCTTGAACCACCATGGCAAAGGTTCAGGAGTATGGGGAGGATTTCTTGGTTGAATCAGATTCTTGACAACCAAAGAAGGATATAATTTTACATAAGTCATTGGAATAGGGTCAAAAAAGACCTTCTTCCTCTCAAAATTCTAATGATGATTGTTGTTGTTGTTGTGATTGTTGTTGATGTTATTATTGAACGAGAACTGATTGATTTGCTGAATTATTAGTAAATACCGGAATTACTAACGATACCTGATGATGATGCTGATGAGACTGGGAATTTTTCCTCATAAGAGGTCTTCTCTGCTTCCCCATAGACACTGCACTGGTTTCTCCTTCCTTCTTTTTGGATAAATTACCACCATATTTCTTGCTTGAAGACGCTTCATCTTTACATAACCGTCCTTCTCAGACACCTTCTTCCAATTGCATCCCCATTGTTAGACGGTGTGGCTAGTGATCGAGAGGGGGGGGGGGGTGAATAGATCACCTCTTTGAAATAAACGGATTTAAAAATCTTATTAGAGTTTTTGAAACTTAACGGAAAATTACAGTCCCGAATCGACTTCCGTCTATTCTGAACCGCTACTAGAACACCGGACACGCGAATTTATTGTTGGATTTGAATGGGAATGATAGAGATTATTAACACCAGAATCTTATCAAATCAAATGCACTTATCACTAAATTCTGATTCCAATGAATAAAAATTCAGCAGACAGTTTTGTCAAACAATTGGTGTGTATGTGATCAATGATGAACAATGGTGGAGTTTAGATAAAGAAGTTTTCTTGCCACTATTGTATTACAAAATGTACAGCCACAACACACCAACTGAAATCACAAAACTGTTGAAAACGTAAAGAGAGATAAGGAAAGAATACGATACGCAGAGATTTGGTAAGGAAGTTCCCCACGTCGTCCTCGCGTGTGGGTACGTCTCCCTCTCAATTTCAAATGAAATTGAGAACTGTAATTATCAATAATGCCGAATTCGTTGATACAAGGTTTCAATACACAGACAGAATTCTAAATCCCAATATCTTCTTCTTGTATAAAACCTCCACTTGATCTGAGCTCGATCAAGAATTTCCTGCAAGAAATTGCAAACAATTCACCGGTTCCACGACCTGTTTGCGAAATTAACCAATTTCCAAACCCTACGTTGCGGCTGAATCTGTTCTGCAAACGTGACTAACAAACCCGCAAGAACACTCCAGTTCTTGAAGGACAAACCGTCTGGTTTTTCCTCGAAACCCCCTTCAACCTTCAACTCAGCTAGATCCTTGATCGTTCCACTGAACACCTCAGTTAGATCCTTGATCGTTCCACTGAACGTTATCTCGTTGATCCTTTAATCCAAAGAACAAGAATGATTATGTGTTGATGTTCTTGAAGAAAAGTGATTGAGAAGATGAAGAAGATGAAGTCTCTTTCAGGTTTCTAACTGCTCAAAACAATTGCTGCTACACACTTCTTTGATTTGTGTTCAACTGTTTCTCTCTTCAGAATTTGTCACTTTTCTGAACTGTCAAAAATGCTTCTTATATGAAAGACAGAAGTTGTTAGTAGACAAAACAGAATTATGTATTGATACAAAAGGTTATGCATCGATACATACTGTAGCTTTGATTAATTTTTGAGAATTAATACAAGCATGTATCGATACAAAGCTCGTATGTATCGATCCATAGAACATTTTAACTAACATGTCGATACAAGGCTCGTATGGATCGATACATACTGAAGCAAAACCGTTTTGTGATTTAAAACAAGTTTATGTATCAATGCAAGGCTCGTATGGATCGATACATACTGAAGCAAAAACGTTTTGTGATTTAAAATAAGTTTATGTATCGATGCAAGGCTCGTATGGATCGATACATACTGAAGCAAACACGTTTTGTGATTTAAAACAGGTGTATGTATCGATGCAAAAGAACATGTATTGATACATGCTAACACAAAACAGTTTTTATGAGTTCTTTGAAGAACTGTATAAATGTGGATCTTTATGTATAGACACGAAACAATAGTATAGGCTAAAAACACAATTGAAACATGCGAAATAATGCACAACCAACAATTGGACAATGATCATACAATTTGCTATCATTCAAAACTTATTCAAAGTAAAGAATTTGCTCACAAACTCCCCTTTTTTGATGATGGCAAATTTTTAGCAAGGTGTGTGATACTCCCCCTGAGTTTGTGCATATCTGTCAACATATATCTGTCAACATCTGCATTTCTCCCCCTTTGTCAACATCAAAAAGAAAAAAACAGTTTTATCAAAGCAACATGTTGTAGCCGGACATAGAAAAAATGATAAAGAAGCTAACAATCACAAAGAAGGAAGCTTAAAAAGTAAAGAATCACTCACAAAGAATGACAAATAAAGGCAATAACACCAAAAGTAAGCAATAGGAAATAAGTATTTAAATAGTAGAAAGTGTTTAACAATTACATAAGCCAAGACATATATTGTGCAACTAATCCAAATTGGCGGGATCAACTTCATTTCACTGCATTTCTTCATCAGGTTGGTCTTCAACTACATGAATTCGTTCAGAAGGCACATCAAAATTATAGATCCTTGTTCTGGATTTCCTTTCAAAGAAATAGAAACATTGATGTTCCATGTCCCACCGATATCCCATATGAGATAAAGTGGAAGAGTCAAACTCTTGAGCAGCAGATGGTGATATGAGAGGAACTAAAGGGATTGCAACATTCCAAAACTTAAGAATTTTCATGACTTAAGACGCATAACCAAGAGCAACATTCTTGGCACTATTTCACACGAAAAAGAGACGCTTCACAAAGTAATTTGCCCAATTCAATGGAACCTTATTTTGAAGAATATACAGGAGATGAATGCTTGCCCTGTATAACCTAGAGTGTCCACTATTTGCTGGACGCAGAATATGCGAGATAATCCAATGGAGTATACGAGGAATTTTCTTAATCATACCTGACGTAACCTGTTCATCCTCACCCAGCGTTCTGTCCAATTTCAAGATAGAAAGAGTAAACTCCCTCAGGTTAAAATCAGTATCAAACCTCAAGTCATGCCAATTCTTGAAATTATGCGACGGAAGCGGAATTTGAAACACTGTTTCCCAATCACCAGCCTCAAAAGTATATGTTCTGACACCAATAGAACACTTAAACATATATCCTTTACCAGATTGTAAGCCAGCATAAAATGCACGGATAAAATCCTCATGGTAATCAACCTTTGTATACAAAAATGAACCCAGTTTTTGTGCATTGAGGAGTTCAACCACATCATTGAGATGCAGGTGAAAAACATCATGTTTATCGAAGACATGGGGTTTCATAACTAACCTTGTCTTGAAAGAATCCTCAAACTCAATAGCAATTGCAGGATGAAGTAGATCTAAGGCATTTGGAGGAATTTCTGGTAACTGCTGAGAAGTGCCAACCGGATCCTTTCCTTTTCCTTTTCCCTTTGCTCTAGCCGGAATAGTTCTTGGAGGAATTGTGATGAAAGATTGAAGAAAAGTGGGATGAATTTAGGGTTTTGGAGAGAGTGATGATGAAGGAGATTAGGGTTAGCCGCAGGTTTTGAGAGGTAGGAGAACAGCTGATACTAAGTTTGTGAGAACAGGTGATAAGAGTTGCTGATGTGTCGATCCATGAGTGAAATAAAATGCATTTAATCCAAAAACAATCAGTATGTATCGATGCATATGGGAATGGATCGATCCATGTCACTCATTTTTTGTTTTTAAAGGGTCTATGTATCGATACAAACGACGGATGAATCGATACATATTGAACCAATTTTGACAGATGTGAAATAAAGAAGACATGAATCGATACATACATCTTTGAATCGATACATACTGATGCCAAACCAAATTTTAATTAATTTTTATGCAGTATGGTTATGCATGATGAAGTATGTCATGATAATGATGCCCAAGTATAATTCACAAATCAGATATTAATGTTCAAATAATATATGTAAAGAAATTCACATAAACGAAAATAAAGAATTTTGTTCCAACATACACAAACACATAGTTCTAAGAGATATAGAAAGGAGTGATATTACCTCTGTTGATGTAACCTTTTGAGGTATAAATGAAATCTAAAACAAAACTCATCAACCAAGGTGAGGTATAATATAAATAAGAACAAACATGCTTAAGACAACAATGGAGATAGATCTGAGATCCCTAATTCACGACGAATGTTGAAGAACGGTTCCGTTGCCAAAGGTTTAGTGAAAATGTCAGCAAGCTGGTTCTTAGAATCAACATGCTCAAATACAACGTCTTCTTTTTCAACATGATCGCGAAGAAAGTGATGTCTAATCTCTATGTGTTTAGTGCGTGAGTGTAAAACAAGATTTTTAGTAAGGTTTATGGCACTAGTGTTGTCACATTTTATTGGAATACGTTTGAGTTGAATGTTAAAGTCTTGTAGTTGTTGCTTTAGCCACAAAATCTGAGCGCAACAACTACCGGCTGCAACGTACTCAGCCTCTGCAGTTGACAAAGCCACAGATACCTGCTTTTTGCTATGCCAACTTACCAAGGAGTTTGAAAACAGGTGACATGTACCACTCGTGCTTTTCCTATCTGATTTGCAGCCAGCAAAATCAGAATCGGAGTAACCTACTAAGCTACAATCACTTCCTTTGGAATACCAAAGCCCATATTTAGATGTTCCATGAAGATATCTAAATATGCGCTTAACAACTTTCAGGTGTGATTCCTTAGGATTTGATTGATATCGTGCACACATACAAACACTAGACATGATGTCAGGTCTAGAAGTAGAAAGATACAGAAGAGACCCAATCATACCTCTGAACTTTTTGACATCTACACTCTTACCATGCTCATCTTTATCTAGATTTTCGTTGGTAGGCATAGGGATGTCAATTGATTTTGAGTCGTTCATTCCAAAGCGCTTGAGTAGTTCTCTGCAGTACTTTGTTTGACATACTGATGTACCCTCATCAAGTTGCTTTATCTGAAGACCTAGGAAGTAATTCAGCTCCCCCATAAGACTCATCTCAAATTCACCCTACATAACCTTAGAAAATTCTTCGACCAAGTGTATGTTAGTTGAACCAAAAATTATATCGCCTACATAAACTTGAACTAAAAGAGTGTGCTTTCCCTTGTGTTTAATAAAGAGAGTATTATCCACTTTACCTCTTGAATATCCATGATCAATTAGAAGGGTGTCGAAACGCCGGTCCATCATCCTTTGCCTCTGTTGATAAGCGGGTATGTTACCCGGTTGTTGCTGTTGTTGGTACTGAGCTGGTTGACGTTGTGATTGTTGTTGTTGTAGTGGCGCTGCAGCTGGAATGGTCACAGCCGCAACATACGGTTGCTGATGATAATTCTGAAAATTATTCCTCCGGTTATCCCTGTTCTGATAAGAAGATATGGCATTTGCATCCCCTTCTCCCCTCTTCTGTCCCTGAATGAACGGCTTCTTCACCCCTGATGAGGATCCACCTCCACTCTGGCTCTTATAGGTCTTTAGGTAATTCTCCACCCTTTCTCCAGTAGAGACCACATCAGCAAAGTTGGAAGCATTGCAACCTACCAGACGCTCCAAGTAAGGTCCAGGAAGCGTATTCATGAACATGTTGGCCATTTCCTTTTCCAACATAGGAGGCTGAACACGGGAAGCTGTATCCCTCCAGCATTGAGCGTATTCCTTGAAGCACTCATTGCTTTTAAGAGACAGATTCTGAAGTTGAGTTCTGTCCGGAGCCATGTCTGCATTATACTGATATTGCTTCACGAAAGCCTCTGCCAAATCCCTCCAGCAACGGATGTGGGCTCTGTCCAGCCTCATATACCATTCCAAAAATGCCCCAGCTAGGCTATCCTGGAAGAAGTACATAAGTAGCTTCTCTTCATCAGAGTATGCAACAATTTTACGGAAATAGGCTTGCATGTGAGTTTTGGGGCAAGAGCTGCCATTGTATTTGTCAAATATCGGGACCTTGAATTTCGGTGGCACCCTCACACCTGGGACCAGCCCCAAGTCAGCAACATCTACTCCCAGAAGATTCTGTCCTTCCACTGCTTTCAACCTCTCTTCCAATCTTCTAAACATGGGGTCCATGCCAAAGTCTTCCTGAAGCAAGGGGAACTGATCATCCTGACCATCCTTAATGGGTTGTTGATCTAGGTTGACATGCGGGATCGGGATAGGCCCCGGTCCATTGGGACCATTAGCCTTTCCAGCTGGAGGATCAGCCAACGTCTCTGGTTGAGTAATAGGGGGATCCCTATGTACCAACAATCTAAACTCCTGCTGTCCTTGAGCCACCCCTTGAACCAAATCCATGAATTGATTCATGCGAATCTTCATCTCGGCGAGCTCTGCTTGTAGGCTCTCCATCGCTCTCTGTTGATTCCTTCGGGTACCGTATCGGTGAATGCCTGAGTCAGCTATCCTGCTAGTGGGACACCAAACAAACTGAGAACACTGTGGCGGTACCTGTTATGCAAGACATGCGGATGACTATGCAAATGCAATGACATGTTTATCAATTCCAAAAGGCATTCTACCCCCTTGATTCCAGTCTCACATTTGATAAACAGTGTAAGAAGAAAACCCTGACTAGAATCAAGAAGAAGATTTAAACCCCCTTGAAAAGGATAAACATGTGTTAAATGATATGAATGCAAATGATGTGATGATGTGAATGCAATGCAGTGGTATGTCAATCAGGATTGCTGTATCTGCTTGAACATCTGTCGGGTTACTGTCTGAAGAGAAAACCACTGAGGAATATAATACAAGATCAAAGCTCTGCTCCAGAAAACCGGGTTGGTTGGACGTTAAGGTTTCCTGAATTTAGCCCGCCCCTCACTGGTAGGTTCTAAGAACAGAAGTTCGTCAACTTCAGCCCTTCAGTCGCGAATAATACGTTTACCACTGAAGGTTTGGCATTATTACGGGATAAAAGACCTCCATTGACTCCCTTCAACAGGACATCCTAAAGCAAGTTCCCAGTCTCGGGGTCCTCGGATTGATCAGCGAGAATGCGCCCACCAGAGCTAACATAATCACGTCTCGGAGGAGAGGCCTCGACTGGGTTCTCGGGAAATGGTCACCAGAGTCGACGATTTCTAAAGGAATATCATGTCATTACGGAACATCCGTAGGACATAATATATCCAAAAGAAACCTCGTCTGGGTGTGGTTCTTCACGAACGACTTAACGTAGCAACATGCCACGCAAGCCTCATGATCATCCACTCTAAAACCTGTGTGTACACTCAAGCCTGGGTAATGGGCTTATCTCTCGTAGAACATCCCATCCCAACAAACAAACAACAGCTCCAACAGATATAGCAGATGAATGCAAGCAAGTAAGTAAATAAATGTACAAAAGCATGAACACCCGATGAACAAGAAATCACACGAGCTAGGAGGGACTCGCTTAGGGAAGATGGACCAGCAAGAGGTCAACTTCTTTTGTCCCCAGCAGAGTCGCCAGCTGTCGCAACTTGAAAAATACAGTGCACGAAAAAAACAACCGGCGAAAGAAAATGACAGAAGAGTCGCCACCGTGCGTTATTCATCCCAAAGGAGGGAAAGGAAACGCTCGAAGTAAACCTGAAAAAGGAAAGGACAAGACGGGGTCTCGCAACCAAATCTTAGGTTCGGGAGTCGGTTATGCGAAGGGAAGGTATTAGCACCCCTACGCATCCGTAGTACTCTACGGGATCCACTTTTGTGGTTTTCGTCTAAAGGGTGTGGGTTTACCTAATGTGTTTATTTACTAAAAAGGTTAAGAGAAATGACTCGCGCGGATGTCGCATCCACTGCATACGTATCTCATCTGAATATGAGAATCAGAGTCTTCGTAGCTCGGCTGACCTATGGGTTGGGGGATGTGTGCTCGCTAAGACATCGCGTCTTATGCCTACGTATCTCATCTGGAATGAGAATCAGAGCAAGCCGTAGTTCGGCTGACCTATGGGTTGGGGGATGTGTGATTGCTAAGACATCGCGTCTTATGCCTACGTATCTCATCTGGAATGAGAATCAGAGCAAGCCGTAGTTCGGCTAACTATGGGGTTATGGATTGGGTTTTGGACGAACGACGTCACTACGCAATCTACCAGATGCTCGACCTTTGGAGACTTACTCGCCTGTAGTAGAAGGAGTTAACGTGTTGCTTTGGGTTTTAGGGTTTGGGATGCTCAAGGGCAAACAGGCAGTCCTTGACGAAGGAACCGCGCTACCTGCAGGGATCCGAACACATACAAAACAAACATGTATAAAATGAGCCAACAAGGGGCTCAAAAGTAAATAAACAAAAGAAAACAAATGCCTCATATCGAGGTCTTCCAGCTAAGAAAACGATAAAATGCGGAAAAGAGGTAAAAGTACCACACGGATAAAGATCCGAAGTAACAGCAATTAAAGGAGTAAGAAACCCAGGGATCTCCCAAGCTGATGCCATCAAAGAAAGTGAGTCAGTACAGGTAATCGGAATGAAACTCCATGGGGTATCCCATAAATAAAGTGGAAAACCACGCAAGTTATCCCTGCAAAAGTCATGTGAGCCCTCACAAAAACTCAACAAACAGGTTAGAGATAAAAAAAATAGGGTAATCAAGAGTTGCCCCTAAATCAAAATGTAACCACATGAATCATGCTCTTTCAATTCACAAAAAAGCTCACAAAAAGCAACCAAGGGTAGGAGGCCTAAACCTCTTGTCAAACACATGCATCAAAAGGGTATCAAATTCACCCCTAATACCTCATACATTTAGAGCATTCAAATTAAAGGCATAAAGATGATGGATATAGGGCAAACCTGATTGGAGAGCTTGATTGAAATTGAGTTGCACCCGTGAGGTTTACAAAACAATCTTTAGGGTTTATGTGAGGCAGGGGTGATTCTGTGCAGTTGAGTTCCCTTCAGGGTTTGGAGGCTGCTCTGAACTCTGTTAGTTCTTCTCTCACTATCTTTTTCCTCAGGGTTTTGTTCCAAGGAAACCTCAGAGTATTTTGCCTTTCTTCCTTTTTCTCAAGTGAAGCCTTGGTATTTATAGACTGAATTTCATGGGTAGTGGGCTCAAATGAGGGAGACCTAAGTCCAAAAAAATTTGTTATATTTTATTTATTTATTTATTTTTTTTTAACTTTTTTTTTTTTTTTAAGTTTCTTGGATCTAATTCTGATTGACATGATGAAATGCAATGTATCTAATGTTAAATGACCTAAAAATGAATGCATGCATGAGGTGTAAAGCGTATGCTTCCAGGAAAAATGAAGGGTAAATTTTGGGGTATTACACTACTGTTACGATGTATATCTAAGGCGGTACAAATGAGATATTGATGTCGCAAAATAACAGTAAATAAAGAAAATGATAAATACAACGCAGATAAAGATAGGCTTGAATGTATTTCACGTCAGTTAAACGATGCTTCGATTGTCTAAATAGAACTACTTATGGGGAAATATTTTCTACTCTTGAAAAGAATCCATTTAACAGGAACTGACGCTTTCACGTATTCAGAACCGAGTTTATCCTTAAATTAAGGCCTTTTATTGTCACTTATAAAAGGTGCGCAGAACGCTAAAGTAGTAAACCTATTTTTAAGAAATAAGACTCGTAAGCTTAGTTGAAAAGTGATTTTGATTCGGAAAGTTTACCCAAGGAGTTTCCTGATTTTAAATCTATCAACGCGTCCGAAAACAGTTTCAAAAATTGTTTTTCCTTAAAGTGATAAAAATTCCTAGTTAACTAAGCCAGGGTGCTTTCGCACTCCTTGAGTAGTTAAAATTAACCAAGTTTGTTTCAGAAAACTCGAATTAAAAATCAAAACAGCCCCTAAAGCATTTCTACAGATGCAATATGTGAAACATCTCTTTAACCGTGATCCTTACATTCTAACCTTTGAAAGATTTAGCCAGACATGGTAATACAAACAAATACGACGATATTGAACATGATGAAAAGAAGTTTAGAATGTAAGGCGTGAAGAACAAGTAAAGAGTGTAAAACAATTAAAACGAGCAACAAAGATAATGGCGAGAAAATTAAATAAAGTAAAGACAATGGCAGGAAATTAAATAAAGTAAAGACAATGGCATGAAATTAAATAAAGTAAAGACAATGGCAGAAAATTAAATAAAGTAAAGCAAGACAAGGAATTAATAAAGTAAGGCATGACAAGTAAAATAAAAAGGCGATTAAATTAGAACCTGCTCCAAACGGAGGCTTTAAATCTGGTACAAGGAATTAAATGAACCTTTGACTTTGAAAATAAAGATGGCGGCAAAATCAAAGTGATTCAACTCAATTACACTAAGGTGCGATAACCCCTCGATGTGACGGATTACCGCTTTTACAGATGATATTATAGTCTTAGTGTTATAAACTAAGTTTGATGATTTGGAAGTGAACTAGAACGACCTATTCATAGAGGAACTCAACAACATGCAAAGACCAGGATGTCCTTCAACTGCTCTTTAGTGGGAATATGGAATTCAAAGGTGGCTCCCACCACCCCTCCATGGCGCCCTCCATGTGAGTAAATGGAGAAGTTCATGGAGTCGTGGCAGTTTCCTCCTGGTTGAGGGTTGATGTGTCATGGCTTCTCGTATAGCGGTCGCTATGCAGAATGCCACAAGTACAATATTTTCCGAAAACCCTAATCTTTTGGTCTTTTTGCTTCGTTTCTTCTACAAAGGTCCTGAAAGAGCTAAATACCTGAAAACAACACAAAAGAAAGCATAACACAAGCAAAATGATAATAAAGACCTAATAAACATGTGCAATTCGAGTCAAATATGCGGTGTGATTCAGTGTTATCAAATTCTCCCACACTTAAACCTTTACTAGTCCTCAAGCAAAACTCTTTATAGCTCATGCATGAAAAGCAGTATCACCCAGAGTTAATTCAAGGCTAAAAAGGCTTATAAGTTCATTCAAGGAATGTACCAATAGGTACTAACAAATCGAACTAAGGATATTGTAGTGACACTTTCTGCAAATGCGGTCATAGGCTTCGTTCCTATACAAATCAATCCATATCACCCCACCATACATAGGCCTTCTTTTCATCTTCTTTAAGTCCTTTTTTTCATTCAAGTGCAATCACATTAAGCCCGTTATACGTACATACTCATAGTAAGGTGACCGGTTAGTGACTATGATCTTAAGCATGGGGCTCTGGTACATAAGTTGGTGTAGCCCCTTTATTTAACCCAATTGTAGTTGTGGGGGATTGGATCGTAATCCACCCTACCAAGTTCAGCACCAGATACCTCTGAACCAACCAACAATGGGCATATTATTATTTTTCATTTTTCTGCATGTTTCGCAAACCTCTTTATTTTGCTGGGTTAAATGACCGTGTGAGAGTCACCTAGCCCGAAATTTCATACAACTAGAGAACAAAGTAGAAAATTTTATGATCATTCACTTATTTTCATCGGTCCCCTACGTAGAGCATGCTTAAGCCAGAGCTGACTGTAAGGATATACTACTTAAGGACTTATTTGGAACAAAAATTAGGGCCATAACATATGGGGTATCGGGATCGACTCTTATAATCATGAAGCCTATGGTGTCAAGACGATATCAATTTTTAGAAAACATTTTCCCAAATCTTTTACATCCTGTCATGAACGTGTCTTATAGCCTGAATATTCAAAAATACATTGTTTTCTTTGCTCACAAATTTTTTGGTAAGGCTAAAGAAATGGAAGAAGTACAGATACACCATACAGATGACTCGTCAAACACATGTTATTTTATTCAAAGAAAAGCAAACAAATAAAACATACAAAACATACTGAAAATAAAGGAAAGCGATAAAAATCTCCTCCCATACTTAAACTGAACATTGTCCTCAATGTTTCGATATGAGATAGGGTAGGAGTAACCTGAAAGAGAGAGAACTATGGTTGATCACCGACATCGTCACCACCCTGATTAGGATGCATGGGTCGACGACTCCTTCTATGACGGCTAAGACCTTCTTGTAGCTTCCTAGAGCGACCTAAGAGAGACCCCTGGGTGGCCTCGATAAGTGCGAAGTGTCGTTCATTAGCTTGTTTCTGACGATGCTACTCATTAGTGATCGCAAGTAAGGACTCCTTGATAGTCCGATGTGCATGCTCAGTGCACTGCTAGGAGGCTACCATAAAACTCATATTATTAGTCAATTGTTGGTTTATGGTATTTAGAAGGTTGTCACGCCTTTCTTCCCGAGCCAGGTGCTCGCGCCACATCTCCTTAGTGATGTACAAACCAGGAGTGGTACTTGCAAAATGGTCAGAAGAAGAAGGTGCAGTGTGTGCAGGTGATGTAGTGTGTATAGGAATATCATGAGTAGGGGACTAGTCACGCCGGTCATACTCATCATCGGTCCCTTGTTCATCGTCCATAGGGACATTAGGTGGAAAAGGACCGGTAAAAGGTGGAGCATCGAGATCATATGTCCAGTTCCTTGCATGTCGCACATCTGTACGCTAAGAGCAAGGTAAAACAACACTCGGTATAGCTACACCATGGACCATGAGGTTATAACCACCTGCTCGCCGCACCTTGCACAATTTCATATCCTTCAAAATTTTCAAGTTAATGGTGCGGTGAGGGAGAGGTTCTAAGGTAGCTAACTCAGCGTTGAGGTTTAGTGCCCTAGCAATAGAAGTAATTAATCCACCAAAAGAAATGGTTCCTCCTTTTTTCAAAATGGCAGACATATGTGCAAGCATAAAAGGAACAAGATTGATCCTTCGATTAGTAAGGCAACCCTGTAAAACTAGCAACTCGCGAGCATTTACTTTATTAGAATTTTCCCGACCAAAAATAGTACATGCCAAAAGATATAAAAAAAATACGAATGGCCGGGTTATGAATAGTGGAGGCTAAAATTCCTTCAAAAGAAGTGACAGCCACATTCGATAATCTATTCCAAAAGTTAAATGCTTCGAGTGCCCATTCTGTATCTAAGGGTGTCTCACAAATGGCATCCTCTCCGTAAGGCATTCCTAACAAACTTGCTAAGGCGTTGGTAGTGTACTCATATTCAACGTTGAACATTCTAAAACATATGGTACCAACCGCGCTGTAAGACCCCAATTTTGACCCTAAGATCCCTCATGGCATCATAACATTGCATTTGCATTGCCTCAAGGATCTTTAGCATCTTGGTTCCCTTTGCCTTTGGGTGGGACTCCTTGTGATTGGTTTGAGATCACCAAGCATGCTTGAATTATACATCATTGTTTCTCTTACTTTTGTTTAACCAAAAGCACAAAAATGTGTCACTAACATCTTTTGTTTGAAGCTTGAGTATCATCCAAGACACTTTGTGGGTTCTATTTAAATGATCAGTCAACACAAGGGAATGGCTTGAGATACTTCCAACAGGTTCAAATGGGGTCTATTCGTCAGTCAAAATGTTAATCTTGAAGGAGCAAAAGTTTGTTCATGAGCTGTCATGCTCGCTAGGCGAGCAGAATGGGTCGTCTAGCGAGTCCCAAGAAAAGCCACCAGAATCACCTACGCTCAGAGGAATTTCTTGAACTGTCATGCTCGCTAGGCGAAGCCCACGTGAACGGAAAAAAAAAACGAAAAATAAATAAATAAATAAAAACAAAAATAAAATATAAAATAAAATAAAATAAATAAATAAATAAATAAAATATAACAAAAAAAAATTGGACTTCGGCCTCTCTCATTTGAGCCCACACGTCCACAAAAATCAGGTTATAAATTCAGAGTTTCAGTGGAATAAAATTCTATTCTATTCCTATTACCCTGGCTGGGAAAAAGATAGTGAGAGAAGAGCTAACAGAGTTCAGAGCAACCTCCAGAGACTGAAGGGAACTCATCTGCAAAGAACCAATTCCATCTCATATAAACCCTCAGATTGCTTTGCAAACCCAACCGGGCAATTCAATTTCATCGGTCTCTCCAATCAGGTTTGCCCTTATCCCCATTAATTTATGCTTTTAATTTGAATGCTCTGAATGTATGAGGTATTATGGGTGAATTTGATACCCTTTTGATGCATGTGTTTGACAAGAGGTTTAGGCCTCCTACCCTTGGTTGCTTTTTGTGAGCTTTTTGTGAATTTTAATGGCATGATTCATGTGGTTACATTTTGATTTGGGGGCAACTCTTGATTACCCTATCCTGTTTGCTCTAACCTGTTTTGTTTTTGTTATGGCATTGTTTTCTCCTAATTTCGTCGTATTACTCTAACTTGTTTGTTGAGTTTTTGTGAGGGCTCATATGACTCTTGCAAAGATGGCTTTCCTGGTGTTCCACTTTATTTGTGGGATACCACCTGGAGGTTTATTCCGATCACCTGTACTGACTCACTTTCTTTAATGGTGCTAGCTTGAGAGATCTCTAGGTTTCTTATCTCTTTAATTGATGTTACTTCGGATCTTTATCCGTACGGTAGATCTCTCGATCCCTTTACTTTTCCCGCATGTTACCGATTTCTTAGGTTTTGTATAGCCTCTCGTGGCATGTCATTTAAGGTAGCGTGGTTCCTTCATCTAGGACTTCCTTTTTGCATGAGCATCCCTAAACACCCCAAACTCATTGATTTTTCTTCTCCTAAGAACACGTTATCTCCTTCTACTACAGGCGAGTAAGTCTCCAAAGGTCGAGCATCCGGTAGATTGCATAGTAACGTCGTTCAACCCTTACCCCCGTAGTTAGTCGAACTACGTTTTGCTCTGATTTTCATCCCAAATGAGATACGTAGGCATAAGACGCGATGTCTTAGCGAGCACACTCCTCTTTAACCCATAGGTAGCCGAGCTATGAAGACTCTGATTCTCAGATTCAGATGAGATACGTATGCAGTGGATGCGACGTCCGTGCGAGTCATTTTCTTTTGACCCTTCTTTTAGTAAGTAGTACATTAGATAAACATACACACTTTTCTCATCCCTTCAATCATGTTTGCACAAATAAGTTTTCACAAAAATAACAACCTTTGCAAAAAATGTGAAAAGGGCTCCCTAGGAGTACCTAGGATGTTGTGGATGCCTAATACCTTCCCATTGCATAACCAACCCCCTTACCCAGATCTCTGACATTTTTACTAGTTTTTTATTCGATAAAACTTTTAGGTTTTTGTTCGCTTTCTAACCATTCCTTTGGATAAATAGAAGTGCGGTGGCGACTCGACTTGTCTGATTTACCTTGGATTTAGTCAATATCTCTAATGGTAACGAATACCCCGCTATAGAAAAGTGGCGACTCTGCTGGGGAAGTGTAATCCTAGTGGGTTTTGCCTACTTTTCATATTTGTTGTATTGTATTGTATATTTTTTTTGTGACATATTTTTGTGCAATTTGGGATTACTGTATTGTGTGTAATGATTGATTTGCTTAGTATTAATTCCTTGTGTGCTTGGTGATCTTTGTGAGATGAGTTCTATACCCGAACTCGAGTGCACTTAGGATAGGAGAATGGCATAGTCTTGTCGATTTGTGTGGAGTTATTCCTTAGCAAGTTGACTTGCAAGCCTATTCACTTGGTGGAGGTCATGTTGGGATCAATAATGTCACACAAGTAGTTGTGGTTAGACATTACTTTTTCCAATATAGACCTTAGAAGCCAAGGACCTTAGTTTACCAAACCCATCTTGGCCTATTCTTAGGATGTAGTGCGAAAGCCGTTCAAGTGTAAGATTTGATACGATTGTTACGCGATACTACACTCATAAGAGTCTCTCTTGAGAATATTTTCGGAATACGAGTAGTCGTTTCAACAATAATATCCGAAAGATGGGATGATGACTATGGGAACCTTTTGTAGAACATGTTTGGCAGGTTTAAACCTTAGTACACTCCCTTTTGGGTGGTTCTTAACCTAACTCCATGCTCGTGACTTACAACAAACCCTTGATTCATGGTTGATCCGTTCATGAATCCTTAATATCAATGGAACTTGGGTGTTCATAAGGTGTAAACCATAATCCACCAAAAGGGATGGTTGATATTAAGGATAACATGATCCATCCCATGACCTTTGTTTGGTGTGCTTTGCTTGATCCTTGAGTGTGATTGTTGCATTCATGCATTCATGCACCCATTTGCATCCATATCATCAATAAATCAGAAAATTTTCAAGGAACTTAAGGGGTTTATTTGCAAAATTTTCAGACATGGAAAGACAAAGAAGGAATACAAAGAAGCACAGCTTCAGGCAACCAGATTTGAAAGAGTTAAGGAATCTGACATCCTATGTATTAGATCCTTTGGGTTTCAAGGCTCCTTTTGGGAAGCTTCTTCCTCTTCTGACTACTCAGGTGGATGAAGGATTGGTGAGTGTATTAGTGCAGTTTTATGATCCCGTGTACCGTTGCTTCACGTTTCCGGATTTCCAGCTTTTGCCTACCCTTGAGGAGTATGCTTACCTTGTGGGTATACCTATTCTAGACCAGTTGTCGTTCAGTGGCTTGGAGAGTATTCCTACTTCTCAAGAGATAGCTGACATGTTACACACAGATGAATCTCTGGTTGGTGCTCATATGACTACCAAAGGTGGAATTCAAGGTCTCCCTTCTGAGTTCCTCATTGCTCAAGCTACTATATATGGGAAGGCCATGAGTGAGGACGCCTTTGAGGCCATATTTGTACTTCTCATCTATGGGCCAGTGTTATTCCCCAACATCGACAAGTTTGTGGATGTGAACGCTATTAGGATTTTCTCTACTCTTAATCCCGTTCCGACTCTGTTGGGTGATACCTACTTCTCTTTGCATATGAGGAATGCAAAGGGTGGTGGCGCCATTGTGTGTTGTTTGCCTCTGTTGTGTAAGTGGTTTATTTCTCACTTACCTCAGACGGTCGCTTTCAAGGAGAACAAGGAATGTCTACGGTGGTCCACGAGACTTACGTCTCTCACTAATGATGAAATCTCTTGGTATAACCGTGTGTATGATGGTGTGCAGATTATTGACTCTTGTGGCGAATTCTCCAATGTACCTCTTCTTGGTACATGTGGTGGGATTAACTACAATCCTGTTTTGGCACGTCGGCAGCTTGGGTTCCCCTTAAAGGATAAACCCAATAACATTCTGTTAGAGGGTGTATTCTTTAAGGATGGTAAATATTGTAGCACCTCAAATTTGCACCCCCCCATTCATGCATTCATTTCATTTTTAGTTCATTGACATTACATTAACATTACATTAACACTGCGTAGTGCATTGCATCTCATCAGTCAAGATTGGCATCAAGAGAATTCATCTGTGCAAAGAGACCGAGCATTTCCTTGAGATGAATGCCATATGGTTGTTCTAGAGAGCTTATATGAATCAAGGTTCATTTTAAAGCAAATTTTCCAAGTGTTGGAGGCTCAAAAGTCATCAGTGTAGTTTCAGGTCATCTAGGGCCCATAAAAGTCAACTGCAAGTCAACTGAGGGCTAGGAGGTGGAGAAATGGTCTGAGACACTTCATTCATGTCCAAAAGAGGTTTATTCATCATATCAAACATCTACCTTGAAGATTTTGAAGCCAGATCAAAAGTTTCCAAAAATGGAAAGTGACCTGTAATTTCAAGTTTCCAAAAATGGCAAGTTTTTGGACCACTTTCAACTTGACTTTCCAACATCAAAGAAGCTTCAAATGAAATTTTGTCCAACATGAAAGGTGAAGATCTTCCTCTCCCATTTCCAAAAAGTCCAAGATTATGAGCATCTGATGAATGGTTAAGGAGTTATGATCCAATGATTACCAAGTGTGCATGGAACTTCCAAGAGCTATAACTTTTGATCTAAAACTCCAAATTGAGTGCCTCTTTTTGCATTATGCTCCTTATGACTCATATTTTCAAAACCCTCATGGTATTGCATGAATAAATCTCATATGATCATTGGTGCATACATGTGATTTTTGGAGGGAAAATGAAGAATTTAAAATTGGTGCATCACATGAGCCTTTTGATCATTCCATTGTGTTCATAAATTGATTTTAAGTGTAATTGAATGATAATGTGGTACTGTTCACGTAGGATTGCCATGCATAAGGTGAATTTGCAATTTTGCATTACACCTCATTTTGCATTAAAATTTCATTAGCCAATGCCTAATCATGATTACAACATAATTAACACAGCATATAAAGCCTTAATCATAACAAAATTTCTCATTCTAACACATTCTAGATCTAGATTCAAGTTTTCCCTCCAAAAATTTTCTCATTCCAAATTCAAAAATTCTCCACATAGCATATGATTTTTATTGCATAATTGTGTTCAGCAAGTGTGATTGATGAAGGATCAAGCTCTGAATTGAAGATTTTCATCAAGATTCAAGCACATCAAGCTCAAGAACATGAAGATGGAAGTTGCAATTTGATCAATATCCAAGCCATTTCAAGCTTCTATTCGTGTTTAAAGCTTTAATACACAAGTGATAGAGGAGATTTGGACATTGCTAGGCCTTTGAATCCACTGCTGCCATTGATTGTTCTTCAAGAGGTTGGAAATTCGAACCTCTTAATTCTTCTTTTTATGTGCATAGACTTGTAGATCTTGGATCGTTGATTACGCTGATATAAAATTCATGAAAAATGGTTGAGAATTGACTGAGTTATGATGAGTTGAAAGTTTGTATGCATAAATGTTTTCCTTCGATTCTCATGATCCTTGGATTGTTAGGCCAAAATGATGTTAGATTTGTGTTCTACATGTTATAAGCTTTCGAATGGTGTACTTGTTGCATGAATCTGGAAAAAAAATTGTTGATGAACACTGTAGCGCCACCGTCTTCATGAAGAAGACGGTGGAAACCACCGCTAGGCTGGCCGTGCATGAACAGTTAGGGCTTTCTGGTTCAGCTTCTGGAAATGCACTGTTTGAACGCTATTATCATTCACGTCCTGAGTTCGATACCACGCGTGAATTGTTTTGGAATTTCAATTGTGATTTTCTCCACTTAACCAAACGCAGTCGTTTTGCTTGTCGCGCCCATAGCCTCTAGGTCTGGTGTTCGATACTGGCTAATGTTGCATTTCCAATTTCTCATTTCAATAATCATTATTTTCCATGCTTCAATATTATTTTCATTTTATTCATGTATTTAAAAAAATCACTAAAAATAGAATATGCATCCAAATAATTCCAAATTTTTTGCTACATGTTCATTGAAGTGTCTAGTATTTTGTGGTGTGATTTTATTGATTTTATCATTCCTGGATTTTGGATGGTGAATTGTTATTTGAGTATGATGCAAAATGTGACATGTTGTACCAATTCTCTTGTGAAATGCTCATACATTGGCCAATTGATTTGAAATTTGGTATGATGATTCCCAACATGTTGCATGATTTTTGAGGCTTGGTTGTGCATTTTTATCATTTTCCATCTCTGTTTTAGGCACATGAGTGTGGGGTGTGACAATGTGTGTCACACAATTTGATGTTATACTTGTTCATTTTCATTGCCATATCAATTGAGCTTCTCTGATCCTAATTTTTGGCATGATGATTGTGTTTGACATGTTGTGTACCCATAAAAGTTTTCAGGATTGTTTGATTCATTTCTGTTTTAATATGGAATTGTTATTCTTGATGCCTAATTGTGTGCTTTGTGATTGCCTTTGCCTTATCATGACCATTAGATGGTTTGCCTTAGGATTTGAGTTTGGTCCTTCTTAGGACATGTTCTTACTTGAATGAAGGTGCCTCATGTTGAATATTGGTTGTTGTTTTGACTTTTTACTTTGCTTTTGACCCTAGCCTTGGTCCTAGTGGTTTGTACTCATCATTTGAGTTTTGCATTTCAGGTTCAAGCTCCTAGTCCCAATGGTTTATGTTGATCTCATGAATTGAGATGCAAAATTCTTTGTCCACTAACCTTTCTTGTGTTGTAGGTTCCTTGGTGATGAACTCACTTGAGTTGTTGACTTGCATTGTGCACATTGGTTGTAACATTGTTGACTATTTGTTTGAGTTGTCTGAAGTGAATATTGACTTGTTTGACTTTCTTACAGGTACCTTAGTAGCTCTAACTCATTGCTTGAGTTGCTTTGCTTGTGGTTGGCATACCACCCAGGTAATCATCCTCTAACTCCATGTAGTCTGGAAGCCCTGTCGTTTCTTTTGGCAGGCATTTGGCTGAAGTCCTCCTTAAGAGGCAATGACTGTGTTTGTTTACTTTTGTGCCATGCACTTCAAGTCCTCCTAAGTGAAGAGGAAATTGGCAGATAGAAGGGACTAGCAGTCAGTCCCCTGCTAATTGTTTGAGTCGTTCACTATGCTCGCACTACATGCTGAGGCTCTTGAACCTAACCCAAGATCCTTGTATATAGAGTTAGTCAAGTGGAGTAGAGTCCCACATTCTGGACTCCGACGTTTTCATTGATTGAAGCTCACCCAGGCCCGGGTTAAGAGCTATGAGGTCCAATCCTCATTACCTTTCATCTGCTCACCCTGACGGTCAATGTCAGTGGTTAAGAGCCTCAGATACCTTTCCAGTTGGCTTGTTTGTCGAGGTTGATATGACCCCTTGACTAAAGCCTCACCCTTGATGTTTGAGCCCCCTTGTTGGTGTGTTTACTTCATGTTATGTTTTTGTGTGGTGTGATTGTATCCCCATAGGATTGCTAGACTTCGCATAGTCTCGTTTGCATGTCAATTAAGGTAGCACGGTTCCTTCGTCTAGGACTTCCTTTCTTGCGTGAGCTTTCCTAAAACACCAACCAACTTTATCCCCTCTTAAGAACACGTTGACTTTTTCTACTACAGGTGAGTAAGTCTCCAAAGGTCGAGTATCCGGTAGATTGTGTAGTAACGTTATTCATCTAAAAAACCCAAAACAAACAGAAATAGTTTCGCCGAACTACGGCAACTCTGATTCTCATGTCCAAATGAGATACGTAGGCACGAGATGCGATGTCTTGTCGAGTTTGACTAATAACTAACTTTGATCCTTTTCTCTCGCCCTCGTTGCGATTGAGACCTTTCCTTTCTCTTGCCCTAGTTGCAATCGAGACCCTTCTGTTTTGTGTGTGTGTTTGGAGTCTGATGCAAGCCCAGCAATTGGCATTCGGTTTCCCGGTTGTGTTTGTTTGTTTGGAGTCTGATGAAAGTCCAGCGATTGGCCTTCGGTTTCCTGTTTCGTGTGTGCGTTCGGAGTCAGATGTAAGACCAGCGATTGGCTACCTATTTCCCGTTTCTTTGTTCGGAGTCGGACGTAAGCCCAGCCATTGGCAGTCTGTTTCCGGTTGTGTGTTTGCTCTGACGTCTCAGCGTCTTATTTCAGCGTTTTGTTTCGGCGTGCGTTAGCTGAGCTACGAGTGCTCTGATTCTTACTCTGGTCGGAGAAGATACGTATGCATAGGATGCGATGTCCTAGCGAGCACGTTTCCCGTTTCCCCGAACGACGTCGACTCTGATGTTTGTGTCTGACAAACTACGTAGGCCCAGGATACGACATCCTGCCGAGTCCGCTTCTTCCGTCTTTCATCCGTGTTTTACTCCAGTGTGTGCAGTTTTGAGCAGTTATTTAGCAACCTTCTTTTTATTCTTTCTGAGCGTGGATCCCGTCGAGTACGATGGATGCGTAGGGGTGCTAATACCTTCCCTTCGCATAACCGACTCCCGTATCTAGCAATCTCTGGTCGTGAAACCATTTCCTTTCCAGGTTTACTTCGAGCGTTTCCTTTCCCTGCTTTCGGATAAATAACGCACGGTGGCGGCTCTGTGTCTTTTTCTCGCCGGTTGTTTTTCGCGTATGCGACAGCTGGAGACTTTGCTGGGGAATAAAGAGAAGTTGACCTCTTGCTGGTCCATCTTCCCTAAGCGAGTCAATCCTAGCGCTCTCTAGGATAGTTTTGGTTGATTTTACTGTTTTATTTATTGCATTTATGATTATGCTGTGATTGTATACTTGCATATATGTCTGCATGCATCATACTATCATTGTGCTGGTTGTGTATCTGTTTCTCTGTGGGGTGGGATTCACAAGAGGTAAAAGGCCCAATACCCAGGCTATGAGTGAACTCTAGGACACCTAGGAGTAGAGTGATTCATGGGAAGCGGGTGGTATGGCGTCACTTAGCGGAACATGATATCACGAGCAGTTCAGATCCTGATGGGGTATTATCGTTGCATACATCTGGTGTGTATATGATGATATTCTTGAAAGGATTGTTTATCCTGCGTTTCTCTTGACCTTACCCTGGCCTAGATGACACCCGTGAGTGGGGCGGGAATGAATCATTTGCAGGTACTGATGGTGACTATGGTTCAGTTGGACTTATGGGTACTTATTTCTGAGACGCCGGAGTGCTGTCTGTGATTTATCAGCGGGTTCCGTTTATTTCGGATCCCCGGGTTGAATTTGGATGGACCTGTTCAGAGAATCTTGTTGTCATCCATTCAGTGGATTTCCTGTGATGATAGTGATATATCCCCAGGTTCCGTTTATTTCGGAACTCCCCAAGTTGGATTTATGGTTACTCGGGCCCTCAAATGATTGTAATCAGTTCAGAGACCGGTCCAGTACAGTTGATCTTCAGATGACCTGGAGGATACACAGTGACTTGCATTTATGCATTTGCATCAGTCACATTTTGCATTCATTCACATTTAACCCATGTCTATCCGTACTCAGGGTCCATTTTTTATTGATATTCTGGTTGAGAGACATCCTGATGTCCGAGAGTTATTGTCAAATTATTATCTGTCTCGATGAAGCCAGAATCAAAGGACAGAATCTTCCTCATACGGATAGACATTGCATTCATGTGTGAGTCATATTAACCTATTTGCTGTTTTGTAGGTGCCAGTGTCTAACCTGTTTGGTTGACAGAAGAATCACTGCTCCCGCACTCCGGATCTTCCTCCGCACATAGCTCGTTCGCTCAGATATCCTGCCAGACTCAACAAATCCAAGCTGATGGATCCACCCAATGCCGACATTCTCGAATTGAAAGAGATGATGAGGGAGTTGTTCAATGTCGTGCAAGGGCTCGCCTTGGGGCAAAAAGCAATTGCTGAGAGGTTGGAGAGGATTGAAAGCCGGTTGGGAATGGAGAAAATTCAGGGAAACGCTCCGTCGTCCGAAGTCAAGAAGCCCTCTTGCAATAGTCAGCACAAGAAGTGGGTTGAATCAAGTGAGGTGCATGCCAAAAAGGGGCACGATAGAGATCGTTACCACCCGTATGCTGCTACAGTGACTATTCCGGCTAGTAATTCATCTATACAACAGCAACAACAGCCACCTCAACAGAGAGCACAGAAAGCTGGGTGCCAAGTGAAGAAGGGGACGATGGATCGTCAGTTTGATAAGCCACCCGTGACTTATACCCTTCTGTTTAAGAGGTTGAGGGATCTTGGGCTAGTTCAGCCGAGGATATTGGTTCCTGTAGAATTACATCGGAGGCCTGCAAATTACGATGAGAATGCCAGGTGCGAGTTCCATTCTGGGGCACCCGGACATCATGTTGAGGGTTGTAGAGCTTTTAAGCATGTCGTTCAAGATCTGGTGGATTCTAAAGCCAAATGTTGATGCTGACCCCATGCCGATGCATGGTCCTGTAGAGGTGAATGTGATGTCAGAGGATAAGGGAAAAACCATGGTGACGAAGGGGGATCAGTTTAAAACTCCAATGTTTGTGGTCCAGAGACACCTGATGAAGAGTGGAGCTTTCCCTGGTCGTGATAATTGTTGTGCGGCTGTCGCTACAAATGGGTGTTCAATGATGAGGGAAACGATTCAAAGAATGATGGATGTGGAAATGGACAGTGTAATATGTGAAACACCAGGTCAAGCAGTTGAAGCCGTCAAGGTGGAGAACGCCATTGTTGCTGAGAAAGAGAAAAAGCCGTTCATTTCTTCTTACAAACAGGCCATGGAGGTGGTGAAGAACGGCAAAGCCCAAGGCTGGGGAAGAATGGTAGACATTGTGGTAAAAGCTGATAGGTTCGGGGTTGGCTACCAGGAAGGCCAAGATTTGTCTGAACAAAACAAAGGACTTCGTCAACCGTTCATGTTCACCAGCGCTGGAATGTTGGATCCAAGTCACGCCTGTGCGGTGGGTAAAGAGATTGACAGTGACTGCGAGCTTGACTCGTGGATAAAATCGTGCGTACCAGGGAACTGGAAGGCCTCAAAGATCATCACTGTCACTCATCATGAAGAGTAATATTTCTGTTTTTCAATTCTGTTTGCATGAAAGCCATACGTTTTTCCCGAAACGTAATGGTCCATTGTAAGGGCCACCTCATGTGTTTCATTTTGCAACATTTTGCATCATTAATAAATGGATGTTTTTGTAGTAAAAGCGATGTTCCCTGTTTTTCATTTATTTTTGCAGTTTAAAAAATAATAAAAATGGCAATGTTTATTTTCATTTTCTTTCCTTTTGATTTATCTCGTTCCGACCTCAAAAGCAATCCATGACTAATATTCTCCTGATCTCATTGATAACAATTCGGTTACCCCGTTGTATGACTTCGGCAATCCGATTTGTCATGCCGAGGAAGAAGGCGAAGAAGATTGTGATCTGCTGGAATTAGCCAGGATGTTGAAACAAGAGGAGAAGGTGATTCAATCGCATGAGGAGCGAGTGGAGATTGTTAATCCAGGCACCGAGGAAGTCAAAAAGTGAAAGTTAGGGCCGCTCTGGAGGCCAATGTCGAGAGCAGAATGGTAGCCCTGTTGAAAAAATATGTTGATACCTTCGTCTGGTCGTATCAAGATATGCCAGGGTTGGATACCGATAGCGTTGTGCACAAGGTACCATTGAGAAAAGACTATCCTCCAGTGAAGCAGAAGCCGGTGCTGAAAAAGGATGAGGAGGTGAGAATGTGTGTGGACTACCGGGATTTGAACAGAGCTAGTCCGAAAGATGATCTCCCATTACCTCACATTGATGTGTTGGTAGATGGTACAGCTCAATTCTCGGTGTTTTCCTTCATGGATGGCTTTGCTGGCTATAATCAAATCAAAATGTTGCCAGATGATATGGAGAAAACAAAGTTCATCACACCATGGGGCACCTTTTCCTTATAAGGTAATGCCATTCAGTCTCAAGAATGCCGGTGCCACGTATCGAAGGTCTAAAGTGACTTTGTTTCATGATATGATTCATCATGAAATCGAATGCTATGTTGATGACATGATAGCAAAGTCCCAAACAGAAGAGGGGCATCCGGTAAATCGGGGCAAGTTGATTCGACCGGTCGAGACAGTTCAAACTGAGGATGAATCTGAATAAGTGCACTTTCAGAGTGCGGTCCGGTAAGTTGTTGGGGCTTATTGTGAGCGGATAAAAGGAATCGAGGTCGATCCTGCTAAAAAAAAAAAAGAAAAGCAATACAAGAAATGCCTGAACCGAGAACAGAAAAAGAGGTTCGTGGTTTCTTAGGTAGATTGAACTGCAGTTCACGATTCACATCTCATCTAACAGCCACGTGTGAACCCATATTCAAGTTGATTGAGAAAAGATCAAACGGCCAGGTGAAATAATGATTGCCAAGCGGCATTTGAAAAGAAAAATATTTGCAGGAGCCTTCGATTCTATTGCCTCCCTGTGGAGGGAGACCGTTAATTCTGTACTTGACAGTCCTCGAGGGATCTATGGGGTGTGTACTGAGGCAGCATGACGAGTCTGGTCGAAAAGAGCATGCAATTTACCTTAGCAAAAAGTTTACTGACTGTGAAACAATATATTCACTGCTCGAGAAAACTTGTTGTACTTTGGCATAGGCTGCTCGCCGACTGAGACAGTATATCCTGGTTCATACCACTTCGTGGATTTCCAAGATGGACCCGATCAAGTATGTTTTTGAAAAGCCAGCATTGACCAGACAGGTTGCGAGAGAACAAATGATTTTGACTAAGAAAGCAATCAAGGGGAGTGTATTGTCTGATTACCTCGCCCAGCAACCCATTGAGGATTATCAACTGATGAAGTTTGAATTCCCTGATGAGGACATCGAGGTTCTCAAATCGAAAGATTATGAGGAACCGATCCCGGAGGAGGAGCCTGACCCTGAATCCGAACGGATTCTGATGTCTGATGGGGTTGTTAGCGTGAATGGTATGAGTTGGTGTTGCTTTGGTTACGCCAAAGGGATCCCACATTCGTTTTGCTGCCAGGTTGACATTTGAATGCACCAACAATGGTGGCTGAGTACAAAGCTTGTATCCTGGGTATCGTTCCTCGGTGTACATCTACAGGGGCAACGCCTTTCTCGTTGTGTATGGAGTAGAAGTGGTATTACCTATTGAGGTCCAGATCTCATCATGGAGAGTCCGGATGGATGAAAATTGGAAAAGGCTGAGTGGGTAAGGACTCGGTATGAAGAGTTAAGCCCAATTGAGGAAAAGAGGGGCAGTTATTTATCGTGGGCAGTTGTACCCAGTGAACGAAACGTGCTTTTGATCGAAAGGTACGGTCTCGTGCGTACCACGTGGGAGATGTGATGTTGAAAAGGATCCTTCCTCCTCAGAGATCGTAGGGGCAAGTGGACACCCAATCATGAACGCCCATTCATGGTCAAGAAGGTCTTCTCTGGCAGAGCCTTGTTGTTGACGACCATGGATGGAGAAGATCTTCCATCCCCTGTGAATGCGGACGCAGTTAAAAAATACTTCGTAAAAGAGACCCGCTGGACGAAAAAAATAAAATAGTCCAGGCAAAAAAGGGGATCCCGGCGAACCAAAAAAAATGAAAAGGGTTCGGGCAAAAATTAGGGATAACAAGAGAAAAACTGTACACCCGGCAAGTCGAAAACCCCACAAGGACGGCTTGGGCAAAAAAGGGTATCCCGGTGGATCGAAAACCCGAAAGGGCGGTCCAGGAAAAAGAGGGATTGAAACGAATAATTGCGTCCAACATGATTGTTTGTACTCTGGGTATGACACCTGGATAATCTCCGGCAAAGATCGATCGGAAGCGTCTTGTTCAGAAGGCAGAAAGTGCGGAAAGTCTTGAGGACATATGGGGTGTAACAGAGTTGGAACTCGATGAGATCACGGGTTCACGTTGCCATTAGGATAGGTTTTTCCTTTGTGCGCAATTACCTCTTTTCAGGGATTGCTTCCTGTGTGCCGCTCTGTTACGAGCCACACCTTTTTTCAGTCAATAAAAGGCATGTTCAGTCAAATAATTTTGTTTTTGTTTTCATAACCGCTTTGATTGCAAAAACATCCATTTATTTTGATAAAGAATCTTTGCATTTTAAAACATAGAGGTCCCTTCTGATGCATGTTTACGAGATTGAAGACGTGAAATCTTATTCGGAAGCCTGAGTGACCTAGGTGTTGAAATTTTGGCACGCCTGAGGCACGTTTTTATCTGACGATCTCTTGTGCAGGTGTTGTTAGATATTTTCACTCACTTGCAGGTTGTGATGTGGAGCGTTTTAATAAGAGATCCCCGCAGAGTCCGATCAGGGGCAAGGGATAGAAGAACGGTGAAAAGAAGGAAAAGGAACGGCGACGATCCTAGAAGGTAATCAAGAAGACTCTTCAAAAGTCCGAGGACTAGAGAGTTGGCCCTGATCTGAGGAGATCGTTTGTCTCGAAGTAAAAGAGAAGCCGAGAATACAAGGTGATAAACCAGAAAAGGCCAGATGAGCCTGGGAGCTCTCAAAAGTGGAAAGCCGACACTATGGTTGGATGGAGAACACCAGTGTTCGACGAGTCGACGGGCGTTCCGTGTCAAAAAGGCCGTGTCTCTCCAGCGGGTTCGAGGCGGTTACCTCCCCAGCGGATTCGAGAGCGGTGTTTTCTCGGCAACCAGGCCTAAGATTGGTTATCTTCCCCAGCAAGCCCAGAACTTGTCTCCCCAGCAAGTCTGAAGGTGGCTATTTCCCCAGAAAAAGGCGTTAGTGGGTAGTTTGTTCCTCAGCAGCCAGTCCTGAGTATGATTTCCCCTAGCAGGGTTGAGAATATTTTTCCCCAGCTAGGCTGAA
The DNA here is from genome assembly GCF_024323335.1 of Lathyrus oleraceus. NCBI lineage: Eukaryota > Viridiplantae > Streptophyta > Magnoliopsida > Fabales > Fabaceae > Lathyrus > Lathyrus oleraceus. The sequence goes on from NC_066583.1 coordinate 54,944,335, forward strand.
GGTTACTGTTTCCTCAGAGGAGGTGTGCGTTGGTAGTGATTCCCCAACGAAGTCCCCAAGCGGATCGGGTTCAGCGGAGGTCGTCCCCAGCGAGGATCATCCTTTCCCCAGCAGCAGTGATATTCCCTAGCAGGGTGGAGATTGGAATGATATTGAATTCCTCAGCAGAGTGCCTCGAGCTCCCCAGTGTTGCCCCTGGAGGGGGATATGTTTTTATGCATTCATCACTTAGATAAGCATAACATATTGCGTCATTAATTGCGTAGCATTTCCATGGTTATGGAGCATTACGCTAAAAAAAAACTCATGCATCAGCATTGCAAGCATAAACTAGCCATAAGCCATGGTTATCATTCAAGAGTTGATTGAGATGGTCGGTGAAGGTGTTACTCTGAGGAGTTTAGCATCACGACGTTGGGTCGTCTGGGTCGATTTCAGAATTGGTTTCCCCAGCATGGTTGAGAGGTTGGTGTTTCCCCAACAAATGACTCCCTAGTTAAGTGGGTTTTTCTGCCGTTTCGAGAATGACAGATCAGCAAGCATCCCCAGCAGTGTTCTTCCCCACAGGGTTAGAAGATCGAATCAGAGATGGTGTGCTCAGCAAAGTGATCGTTAGCTTTCCCAGCAGGAGTTTTCCTCCCTTGGCATCTTGCAAGCTTGGATCAGTTCCCCAGCAGAGGTGAATCATTGTTCAACATCTGTATGGCACGTTTGTTGCAGTTGCTCTTGACAGCATTCAGGATTGGTAATCCCCAGAGAGGTTTATTTCCTCACCCGCTCGTGAAAGGAAAGTTTGACTCCCCCAGAGTAGTCCCCGGCAAGTGTCTGGCCTTGTCTTGACATATGTAGATGTCATCCCTGTGATACCAGTAGGTGTCGTGTTGATCCCCGTGTGGGTCTCCTTTCTTTTGGTGTCGGTAGACATCATCGTTCGATGTCTGTAACATCGAGTTTGCTTCCCATTCGTCCGTTGGCGTTTGGTCGTGGTTTCTCTTCCCATTCATCCGTTGGCGTCTGGTCGTGGTTTCTCTTCCCATTTGTCTGTTGGCGTCTGGTCGTGGTTTCTCTTCCCATTCGTCCGTTGGCGTCTGGTCGTGGTTTCTTTCTCCCATTCATCCATTGATGTCTGGTTGAGTTTTTCTTCCCATTCGTTCGTTGGCGTCTGGTCGTGGTTTCTCTTCCCATTCGTCTGTTGGCGTCTGGTCGTGGTTTCTCTTCCCATTCGTCCGTTGGCGTCTGGTCGTGGTTTCTCTTCCCATTCATCCTTTGGCGTCTGGTCGTGGTTTCTTTCTCCCATTCATCCGTTGATGTCTGGTTGAGTTTTTCTTCCCATTCGTCAGTTGGCGTCTGGTCGTGGTTTCTTTTTCCCATTCGTCCGTTGACGTCTGGTTGTGTATCTTTTTTCCCAGTCATCGGTAAATGTCTGGTCGTCCTTTTGTTGGTGTCGGTAAACATCATCTTTCGATATTGGTAAACGTCGAGTTTTTCCCATTTGTCCATTGATGTCTGGTTGTGTATCTTTTTTCCCAGTCATCGGTAAATGTCTGGTCGTCCTCTCTTTTTGGTGTCGGTAAACACCATCTTTCGGTGTCGGTAAACATCGAGTTCTTTCCCAATCATCGGTAAATGTCTGGTCGTCCTTTTGTTGGTGTCGGTAAACATCGAGTTCTTTCCCAGTCATCGGTAAATGTCTGGTCGTCCTTTTGTTGGTGTCGGTAAACATCATCTTTCGGTGTCGGTAAACATCGAGTTCTTTCCCAGTCATCGGTAAATGTCTGGTCGCCCTTTCTTTTGGTGTCGATGAACACCATCTTTCGGTGTCGGTAAACATCGAGTTCCTTCCCAGTCATCGGTAAATGTCTGGTCATGTATCTTGTCAAAATCCCCAGTAGAGTCGTTGGTAAACGTCTTGTCTGGTTCCAGTTGTGAACATCTTGTTCCTCCCCAGTCGAAGCCGCCATCGGTAAATGGCCCTGCTTTCCTTGATATTAGTGTATATCAAGTCGACTGTTCCACCAGCCGCCATCGGTAAATGGCCTCGCTTTCCTTGATATCAGTGTATATCAAGTCGACTGTTCCACCAGCAGCCATCGGTAAATGGCCTCGCTTTCCTTGGTATCAGTGTATATCAAGTCGACTGTTCCACCAGCAGCCATCGATAATGGCCTTGCTTTCCTTGGTATTAGTGTATATCAAGTCGACTGTTCCACCAACAGCCATCGGTAAATGGCCTCGCTTTCCTTGATATCAGTGTATATCAAGTCGACTGTTCCACCAGCAGCCATCGGTAAATGGCCTCGCTTTCCTTGGGATCAGTGTATATCAAGTCGACTGTTCCACCAGCAGCCATCGGTAAATGGCCTCGCTTTCCTTGGTATCAGTGTATATCAGGTCGACTGTTTCTTTGATCATTCCCTGCAGAGTGCAAATTCTATGGTTCTTTGGTATTCAACCCCTGTTTACCTTGAAGGTCTGACAGTCGTTGCTCTCATCCATTCAGGTTCCCAGTTGATTGAATAGGGGAAGCTGTAGCACCTCAAATTTGCACCCCCCATTCATGCATTCATTTCATTTTTAGTTCATTGACATTACATTAACATTACATTAACACTGCATAGTGCATTGCATCTCATCAGTCAAGATTGGCATCAAGAGAATTCATCTGTGCAAAGAGACCAAGCATTTCCTTGAGATGAAGGCCCTATGGTTGTTCTAGAGAGCTTATATGAATCAAGGTTCATTTTGAAGCAACTTTGCCAAGTGCTGGAGGCTCAAAAGTCATCAGTGCAGTTTCAGGTCATCTGGGGCCCATAAAAGTCAACTACAAGTCAACTGAGGACTAGGAGGTGGAGAAATGGTCTGAGACACTTCATTCATGTCCAAAAGAGGTTTATTCATCATATCAAACATCTACCTTGAAGATTTTGAAGCCATATCAAAAGTTTCCAAAAATGGAAAGTGACCTGTAATTTCAAGTTTCCAAAAATGCCAAGTTTTTAGACCACTTTCAACTTGACTTTACAACATCAAATAAGCTTCAAATGAAATTTTATCCAACATGAAAGTTGAAGATCTTCCTCTCCCATTTCCAAAAAGTCCAAGATCATGAGCATCTGATGAATGGTTAAGGAGTTATGATCCAATGATTACCAAGTGTGCATGGAACTTCCAAGAGCCATAACTTTTGATCTAAAACTCCAAATTGAGTGCCTCTTTTTGCATTATGCTCCTTATGACTCATATTTTCCAAAACCCTCATGGTATTGCATGAATAAATCTCATATGATCATTGGTGCATACATGTGATTTTTGGAGGGAAAATGAAGAATTTAAAATTGGTGCATCACATGAGCCTTTTGATCATTCCATTGTGTTCATAAATTGATTTTAAGTGTAATTGAATGATAATGTGGTACTGTTCACGTAGGATTGCCATGCATAAGGTGAATTTGCAATTTTGCATTACACCTCATTTTGCATTAAAATTTCATTAGCCAATGCCTAATCATGATTACAACATAATTAACACAGCATATAAAGCCTTAATCATAACAAAATTTCTCATTCTAACACATTCTAGATCTAGATTCAAGTTTTCCCTCCAAAATTTCTCTCATTCCAATTTCAAAAATTCTCCACATAGCATATGATTTTTATTGCATAATTGTGTTCAGCAAGTGTGATTGATGAAGGATCAAGCTCTGAATTGAAGATTTTCATCAAGATTCAAGCACGTCAAGCTCAAGAACATGAAGATGGAAGTTGCAATTTGATCAAGATCCAAGCCATTTCAAGCTTCTATTCGTGTTTAAAGCTTCAATACACAAGTGATAGAGGAGATTTGGACATTGCTAGGCCTTTGAATCCACTGCTGCCATTGATTGTTCTTCAAGAGGTTGGAAATTCGAACCTCTTAATTCTTCTTTTTATGTGCATAGACTTGTAGATCTTGGATCGCTGATCACGCTGATATAAAATTCATGAAAAATGGTTGAGAATTGACTGAGTTATGATGAGTTGAAAGTTTGTATGCATAAATGTTTTCCTTCGATTCTCATGATCCTTGGATTGTTAGGCCAAAATGATGTTAGATTTGTGTTCTACATGTTATAAGCTTTCGAATGGTGTACTTGTTGCATGAATCTGGAAAAAAAATTGTTGATGAACACTGTAGCGCCACCGTCTTCATGAAGAAGACGGTGGAAACCACCGCTAGCCTGGCCGTGCATGAACAGTTAGGGCTTTCTGGTTCAGCTTTTGGAAATGCACTATTTGAACGCTATTATCATTCACGTCCTGAGTTCGATACCACGCGTGAATTGTTTTGGAATTTCAATTGTGATTTTCTCCACTTAACCAAACGCAGTCGTTTTGCTTGCCGCACCCATAGCCTCTAGGTCTGGTGTTCGATACTGGCTGATGTTGCATTTCCAATTTCTCATTTCAATAATCATTATTTTCCATGCTTCAATATTATTTTCATTTTATTCATGTATTTCAAAAAATCACTAAAAATAGAATATGCATCCAAATAATTCCAAATTTTTAGCTACATGTTCATTGAAGTGTCTAGTATTTTGTAGTGTGATTTTATTGATTTTATCATTCCTGGATTTTGGATGGTGAATTGTTATTTGAGTATGATGCAAAATGTGACATGTTGTACCAATTCTCTTGTGAAATTCTCATACATTGGCCAATTGATTTGAAATTTGGTATGCTGATTCCCAACATGTTGCATGATTTTTGAGGCTTGGTTGTGCATTTTTATCATTTTCCATCTCTGTTTTAGGCACATGAATATGGGGTGTGACAATGTGTGTCACACAATTTGATGTTATACTTGTTCATTTTCATTGCCATATCAATTGAGCTTCTCTGATCCTAATTTTTGGCATGATGATTGTGTTTGACATGTTGTGTGCCCATAAAAATTTTCAGGATTGTTTGATTCATTTCTGTTTTAATATGGAATTGTTATTCTTGATGCCCAATTGTGTGCTTTGTGATTGCCTTTGCCTTATCATGACCATTAGATAGATTTGCCTTAGGATTTGAGTTTGGTCCTTCTTAGGACATGTTCTTACTTGAATGAAGGTGCCTCATGTTGAATATTGGTTGTTGTTTTGACTTTTTACTTTGCCTTTGACCCTAGCCTTGGTGCTAGGGGTTTGTACTCATCATTTGAGTTTTGCATTTCAGGTTCAAGCTCCTAGTCCCAATGGTTTATGTTGATCTCATGAATTGAGATGCAAAATTCTTTGTCCACTAACCTTTCTTGTGTTGTAGGTTCTTTGGTGATGAACTCACTTGAGTTGTTGACTTGCATTGTGCACATTGGTTGTAACATTGTTGACTGTTTGTTTGAGTTGTCTGAAGTGAATATTGACTTGTTTGACTTTCTTACATGTACCTTAGTAGCTTTAACTCATTGCTTGAGTTGCTTTGCTTGTGGTTGGCATACCACCCAGGTAATCATCCTCTAACTCCATGTAGTCTGGAAGTCCTGTCATTTCTTTTGGCAGGCATTTGGCTGAAGTCCTCCTTAAGAGGCAATGAATGTGTTTGTTTACTTTTGTGCCATGCACTTCAAGTCCTCCTAAGTGAAGAGGCAATTGGCAAATAGAAGGGACTAGCAGTCAGTCCCCTGCTAATCGTTTGAGTCGTTCACTATGCTCGCACTACGTGCTGAGGCTCTTGAACCTAACCCAAGATCCGTGTATATAGAGTCAGTCAAGTGGAGTAGAGTCCCACATTCTGGACTCCCATGTTTTCATTGATTGAAGCTCACCCAGGCCCGGGTTAAGAGCTATGAGGTCCAATCCTCATTACCTTTCATTTGCTCACCCTGACGGTCAATGTCAGTGGTTAAGAGCCTCAGATACCTTTCCAGTTGGCTTGTTTGTCGAGGTTGATATGACCCCTTGACTAAAGCCTCACCCTTGATGTTTGAGCCTCCTTGTTGGTGTGTTTACTTCATGTTATGTTTTTGTGTGGTGTGATTGTATCCCCATAGGATTGCTAGACTTCACATAGTCTCGTTTGCATGTCAATTAAGGTAGCACGGTTCCTTCGTCTAGGACTTCCTTTCTTGCGTGAGCTTTCCTAAAACACCAACCAACTTTATCCCCTCTTAAGAACACGTTGACTCCTTCTACTACAGGTGAGTAAGTCTCCAAAGGTCGAGCATCCGGTAGATTGCGTAGTAACGTTGTTCATCTAAAAAACCCAAAACAAACAGAAATAGTTTCGCCGAACTACGACAACTCTGATTCTCATGTCCAGATGAGATACGTAGGCACGAGATGCGATGTCTTGTCGAGTTTGACTAACAACTAACTTTGATCCTTTTCTCTCGCCCTCGTTGCGATTGAGACCTTCCCTTTCTCTTGCCCTAGTTGCAGTCGAGACCCTTCTGTTTTGTGTGTGTGTTTGGAGTCTGATGCAAGCCCAACAATTGGCATCGGTTTCCTGGTTGTGTTTGTTTGTTTGGAGTCTGATGTAAGCCCAGCGATTGGCCTTCGGTTTCCTATTTCGTGTGTGCGTTCGGAGTCAGATGTAAGACCAGCGATTGGCTATCTGTTTCCCGTTTCTTTGTTCGGAGTCGGACGTAAGCCCAGCCATTGGCAGTCTGTTTCCGGTTGTGTGTTTGCTCTGACGTCTCAGCGTCTTATTTCAGCGTTTTGTTTCGGCGTGCGTTAGCCGAGCTACGAGTGCCCTGAATCTTACTCTGGTTGGAGAAGATACGTATGCATAGGATGCGATGTCCTAGCGAGCACGTTTCCCGTTTCCCCGAACTACGTCGACTCTGATGTTTTTGTCTGACAAACTACGTAGGCCCAGGATACGACATCCTGCCGAATCCGCTTCTTCCGTCTTTCATCCGTGTTTTACTCCAGTGTGTGCAGTTTTGAGCAGTTATTTAGAAACCTTCTTTCTATTCTTTCTGAGCGTGGATCCCGTCGAGTACGATGGATGCGTAGGGGTGCTAATACCTTCCCTTCGCATAACCGACTCCCGTATCTAGCAATCTCTGGTCGTGAGACCATTTCCTTTCCAGGTTTACTTCGAGCGTTTCCTTTCCCTCCTTTGGGATAAATAACGCACGGTGGAGGCTCTGTGTCTTTTTCCCGCCAGTTGTTTTTCGCGTATGCGACAAAGATCCCCAAGGTTTGAAAGTTAGGATGGTCCGCGCTTGGCGCAAGATTCATAGGAAAGGAAAAGAAAGAGTTGGGTCCTAAGAATTGCATCGCTTTGGAGCCTTACATTGTTTGGGTTAGGAAGAGGGCGTCTGAGTATCTCATTCCTTACGAGTATCCGAGACCTACACCTATGATTATGGCTGGGCCTTCAACCTTCCCTAATCAAGGAGTAGAGGAGTTGAGAGACGAAGACCGTTCACGTGCCTGGATCTGTGAACGTGAAGAGTTGCTTCAGCAGATTAAGGATAAGGATGCGTTGATTGAGTTTCTTGAGCATCAGGTTATTGATGACCCTGATGATGTATGAAATTCTCTACTTCCTCAGTCTTCTAAGTTCTGGAAGAGGAGGTATGATCGACTCGCCAAAGAGAAGGCCGATATGGAGGCAGCCTACGAGAGGGAGGTGAAGAGGCTTCGTGCATCTTATCTTCCTGTGTCCCAAGCTTTAGATGATTGTTTCTAGGGATCCATAAGACGATTATTTTCCTTTTCTCTTGTGTATGATTGACGATGTTGCACTTCTTTTCCCTGATATTATTTGATGAGATATTTCCATATGTGATAAAATGCTTAATATTTCCAGAATTTGCAAATAAAACTCTAAAGTTCCTTTGAAATAAAACAAATCATATGCACAAGCATTGCATGCATCATATGCATAAACAGGTTTCGTTTCCGGTCCCTTGCCCTGTGGTCTAACTCTGTGTCCTTCATTTATTTTGAAGACAAGCTGACTCACCGGTACTACACTAGAGCCAACATTTCAAGACTAATGGATCACTTAGAGCAAGAGAACCGCGAGCTGAAAGAGGAAGTGGCCAGATTGACTGCCCTAATGGAGTCATTCATGGCTTCCCAGAGCCAGTCTTCTACGACACCTTCAACTCCTCCCCAGAGGACAGTTATCTCCGAGATTGTCTCCTCTAGTGTGCCCGCTGCCAGTGCACACTTTGTTCAAACAGCCATGCCAACCGGGTTCCCGTGGGGGATGCCTCCTAATTTCATGCCTAAGGGTCCTGTTCCTACCTTTGCTTCTCTGCCGGCATCTAGCCCGGTCCTTGTCGTTCCTCCTCATGTTGTGCATACTTTGCCCAGGGTAGACGACATCATCTATCATTCTGAGCCGTTTGAGGGTCCAGATGTTTATGAGAAGATGGATGCTATGAACGATCAATTTCTTGAGCTTCACAAGGAATTGAAAACTCTCAGAGGGAAGGATCTTTTCGGCAAGTCTGCTGCTGAACTCTACTTGGTTCCAAATGTGAAGATCCCTGTGAAATTCAAGGTCCTTGATTTTGAAAAGTACAAAGGAAATACTTGTCCTCTCAGCCACCTGGTCATGTATGCCAGGAAGATGTCGACTCAACCCGATAATGACCAACTACTCATCCACTACTTTCAGGACAGTCTGTCCGGTGCCGCTTTGCGTTGGTACATGGGTTTAGACAGTGCGAACATCCAATCCTTCAATGATCTCGGCGAAGCCTTTGTCAAGCAGTACAAGTACAACGTGGATAGGGCTCCCGATAGAGATCAATTGAGAGCCATGTCCCAGAAGGATAAAAAAACATTTAAGGAGTACGCCCAAAGGTGCCGAGAGGTGGCAACACAGATCGTGCCTCCGCTAGAAGAGAAAGAGATGACTAAGATCTTTTTGAAGACTTTAAGTTCTTTTTATTATGAGCAGATGATTGCTAGCGCTCCTTCTGACTTCACCGAGATGGTGAATATGGGGATGCGTCTAGAAGAAGGGGTCCGTGAAGGACGGTTAACCAGAGAAGAAGGCTCTTCTGCCAAACGTTATGGGGTGTTTGCAAAGAAGAAAGATGGAGAGGCACATGCTGTGATCTCCCATGAGAAACCAAGAAGACCCTCTGTGAGGAGGAAGACTGTGCGTCCCGCCAGTAACCAGCACCAGGTGGCTCATATAGCACCTGTTTTCAGAGACAATCAACAGTATCAGCAACATAGTAACAATCAGCAACCACATCCGCAATATCAGCAACAACAGCACCGACCGCAGCAGCAGGCCTACCAGCCTCGAAACAGTAATCAAACTAGCACGAGTTACGAGAGGAAAAGGGTCACCTTCGATCCTATTCCTATGACGTACGCAGAGTTATATCCCTCTTTGATAGAAAGGAAGTTGATTACTCCGAGAGACCCACCGGCTATACCTGCTAAGCCCCAGTGGTGGTATAAGCCTGAGTTATATTGTGTTTACCATTCTGGTGCTCCCGGCCACGACGTGGAGAATTGTTATCCTTTGAAGACCAAGGTTCAAGACCTTGTGAGGTGTGGTATTCTATGTTTTGAGGATGTAGACCCTAATGTGAAGAAGAACCCATTGCCCGAGCATGGGAAATCTGTCAATATGGTCCAGGGCTGCCCTGGCAAATACAAGGTCAAATACGTCAGTCGCATTCGACAGTCTCTGGTCGAGATGCATCGTTTGCTATGTGATTATAGTCATTATGAGCATGACCATGATATATGTCGAGTCTGCTCTGTTAACCGATTGGGTTGTTGCCAGGTGCGCAAGGGTGTTTAGGAAATGCTGGACGAAGGAGTCATTGAGATCCTTCAAAATAGGAATGTTGATGAAAATGAGTCTGAGGTCAATGTGATCTCCCTAGTGTTCCGGATACCCGAGCCTGTTATCATCAAGTACAATGGTAGCAAGTAGAAGGCTTCTCCCGCTCTGATCATTAAGCTTGCTGGTCCTGTGGCTTACTCCTCTGAAAAGGCAGTTCCCTATCGCTACAACGCCGTAGCAGTAGAGAATGGGAAAGAGGTGTCCTTGCACTCTTCTTCTGTTGTGAATTAATGCTGATCTTGTTGAACGCCCGATTGGGAACATTGTGAATTCTCTGAATCCGACACTTGTTGTTAAGCCCTCCTCCGTACTGAAAACTCCTACTTATGTTGGCCCGAGTGGCAATGAGAAAGAAAACTGTGATGAGATGCTGAGACTCATCAAAAGGAGCGAGTACAATGTTGTAAACCAACTTCTACAAACGCCATCCAAAATATCTGTGTTATCCTTACTCTTAAATTCAGAACCACACCGAGAGGCTCTGCAGAAGGTGTTGGATGTGGCATATGTAGATCACGATGTCACTTTGGAGCAATTCGATAGCATTGTTGCAAACATTACTGCTTGTAACAACCTGAGTTTTTGTGACTCTGATCTCCCTGAGAAGGGAAGAGACCACAACTTGGCATTACATATATCTATGGGTTGTAGAGACGACGCCATGTCCAATGTACTGGTGGACACTGGGTCATCATTGAACGTATTGCCAAAGTCCACTCTCTCAAAGCTATCATATCAAGGGCTTCCCATGAGGCAGAGTGGAGTAGTTGTGAAGGCTTTCGATGGGTCTCGCAAAACTATGATTGGGGAAGTTGATCTCCCAATCAAGATCGGACCAAGTGATTTTCAGATTACCTTCCAGGTTATGGACATTCACCCATCGTATAGTTGTCTCTTAGGCAGACCATGGATTCACGAGGCAGGCGTCGTGACGTCCACCCTACACCAGAAATTGAAATTCGTGAAAAACAAGAAGCTGGTGGTGGTAGGGGGAGAAAGGGCTCTCCTGGTTAGCCATTTTTCTTCCTTCTCTTATATAGATGTTGAGGTTGAAATTGGAACTCCTTTCCAAGCTTTATCTATTGCTGAGCCTATTGAGAAATGAACTCCTCCATTTGCTTCCTACAAAGATGCAAAGCTGGCCATTGAGCGTGGTGCAACCACTGGTTTAGGAAAAATGATTGAGTTAGAAGACAACGAGTCCCGGGCTGGAATAGGTTTTTCTTATGGTACTTTCAACAAGCAAGGGTTATTCAAGAGTGAAGGTTTCATCCACACTGGTCTAGATAAGGAGGCTGATGCCGTCTTAGAAGAAGATACAAAGGATTCTGGCAATTTCATCATCCCTGGAGGGGTCTGCAACAATTGGGTCGTTGTGGATATTCCAACAGTTGTCCATAAGTCAACGTAATAATCACTTTGTTTGAAAAACCCTTCTCCCATGCCAAAAGGAGGAGTGATGACATTGTTGGCACATAAATACAATGATATTTCCATTCAATAAATTCATGTTAAATGTTTGTTTTTCCCATTTTTTCCCTTTTTGTTTTTGCATGAAATTGGTGATCACATAAAACCCTAAAAAAATAGAATAAAATCGATCTTTTTCATATGCATAATGATTTGCCTTGTTTGAATTCTAAAGCTTTTCATATCCAAAATCATTATGCAGGTTAATTTCTAAACCCATTGAACATAATGACCCAACATCATCTCCCAATTTTGAATTCCCTGTATTTGAGGCAGAGGAAGATGATGTTGAAGAGATTCCTGATGAGATCACCCGTCTACTTGAGCATGAAGAGAAGATCATTCAGCCGCATCTTGAGAATCTGGAAACAGTCAACTTGGGGTCTGAAGATTGTGTGCGAGAGGTAAAGATTGGGGCACTTCTGGAAGAATCTGTTAAGAAGGGGTTGATTAAGTTGCTACGAGAATATGTTGACGTCTTTGCCTGGTCATATGAAGACATGCCTGGTCTAGATACTGATATTGTGCAACATTTCCTACCTCTAAAGTCTGAGTGCATGCCTGTAAAACAGAAGCTCAGAAGAACTCATCCTGATATGGCAGTGAAGATCAAAGAGGAAGTTCAGAAGCAAATTGATGCGGGGTTCCTGGTGACTTCTATATATCCTCAATGGGTGGCCAATATTGTGCCCGTGCCTAAGAAAGATGGAAAAGTCCAGATGTGTGTGGACTATAGAGACTTGAATAAAGCTAGTCCGAAAGATGATTTCCCTCTACCACATATTGATATGTTGGTAGATAATACAGCTAAATTCAAAGTCTTCTCGTTTATGGATGGATTTTCCAGATATAATCAGATTAAAATGGCACTCGAGGATATGGAGAAAACAACATTCATCACACCTTGGGGAACATTCTGTTATCGAGTGATGCCCTTCGGTTTGAAGAACGCCGGAGCCACGTATCAACGAGCTATGACCACCTTGTTTCATGATATGATGCATAAGGAGATTGAGGTGTACGTTGACGATATGATCACTAAGTCAAGATCGGAGGTTGTACTCCTTGTAGAGGTGGAGATCCCATCAATGAAAGTCTTGATGGAAGCCAAGTTGACTAATGTTGAATGGGTTCAGAGTCGTTATGACCAGTTGAATTTAATTGAAGAGAAGAGATTGACTGCCATGTGCCATGGTCAGTTATATCAGCAGAGAATGAAGAAAGCTTTTGATAAGAAGGTCAAGCCTCGTGTGTTCCGAGAAGGTGACCTTGTGCTCAAGAAAGTTTTGTCTTTCACGCCCGATTCCAGGGGCAAGTGGACTCCTAACTATGAGGGTCCGTATGTTGTTAAGAGAGCCTTTTCAGGCGGCGCTTTGATACTTACAACTATGGATGGGGAGGATTTCACTCGTCCTGTGAATTCAGATGCAGTCAAGAAATACTTCGCCTAAAAAAATAAAAACTGAATAGCTCGCTAAGTTGAAAACCTGAAAGGGCGGCTTAGGCAAAAAAGAGCGTCTCGGTGGATTGAAAACCCGAAAGGGCGATCCAGGCAAAAGTTAGAGACACAAAAAATATATAATAATGATATATGTATCCCTCTAGATTGAGTACCTCATCCTGGGGCAATCTAGGCAAAAATTAGGGATTTGGCAAGTAACTGCATCCTGACAAGACTTTGTTCTACAACTGTCCTCCGTCAGAGATCCTTGCTCATTATCAGCCAAAGCTTCAAATACATCGGATTCAGAATTGGTGGAGAACTGGTCATTATGTTCAATGTAGCCCTTTTCCAATATATATCACCAATTTCAAATTTGTAAAGATCTATGGAGTCTTGCCATTCGCAGACTACCATTCTATCAAATAAATTTGAGCCTTCTATCCAATTATTGGCACTCTTATCTGTTTCTATTCAACAAATGTTTTGCATGTTTTGATTAAGAAAATATCATTGTTTTAAACGATCAAATTTTTTATAATTTGTTTTTAAACAAAGTGAACATTCACAATGACGAAAGGATACTTAGGAGATCCTCAGTGCTCTCCCAAGGGTGGTACGATCCCTAACAGGGTAAGATTTTTGTCCATATTCCTGGCATGACTGTATCTCCTCCCTCCGGAACCCCTTGTGGTTTATCCTACCAAGTGGATTGCTTGTTGAGAGTCACCTCTCTTCCCTTCAGCAGAGTAGCAATCTTTCTTCCTCAGCAGCTTGGATCTCTTTGGGCAAGAGCGGTATTTGGTGGTTGATCCCGGTAAATCCTTTATCTCCTTGGATAGATTCCCCAGTAGAGTTGTTGGTGTGGTGGGCCTTGTCTGTGATAACTCTCGTCCCCAGCTGGAATGATTGATGATTCATCCCCTGCATAGTTCTTTGCTTCCTGGTATCTCTGATCCCCAGCAAATTGGATACTCCCCGGTGAACTTGGCTTTCTCTCTTAAGATGTAGTACCGGGTGGTTGATTCTTGGACCTGGTTGTGTTAAATATGTCTATCTGTCAGCATACATCATACATAAACCATGCATATTCATTCATAATTATAACATTCAGATATTCATGTTGCATTCTTTGCCATATATCGTTGTTTGTTGTCTCCTGCTATTTGGTGATATACTTCCCCGAGCAGACGTGTGTGTCTGATCTCTCCATATAGAGTCAGCTCCATATGCAGAAAGCGTCTATCCTTTCCTCCATATTCCCCACCGGGTTATATCCTCATGGATGTCGATTGTTTTTGTTCCTTCCCGACACATATATTGGGATGGGTTTCCCCATTGAGTTATATCCTCACCGGGACAAGTCTTGATTTGGTGTGCCTATCTAGTTTGATCCTAGATCGGTCTCTTGAGACCCTTTTTCTGTTTCCCCGTGGTAAATGAATAATTTCTCAATAGTTAGTAATTATTATCCCCGGCGGAGTGTGCGGTTCTCTACCCTCATACCGGTAGTTGTAAACCCTATTTCTTCCCTTTTTGCAGAGTAACTATTTTTGCTCATCTTTAATTGGTGACAGTTATCTTCATCCAGTATTCGGTGATGATATCCCCTCATCTGCTTGGATAATTTCCCTGATTACGCAATTTATCCCCAGCGGGTCATCTCTCGTCTACCTTGTTGTTGTTGGTAACGATTGTTTCTCCCCTGAATTGGTCATCATTATATACCTAGTTTCGGTATCCCGATGCCTTTTCTTTTCGGTCGATTTATCCTTTATTAACCCAGTAACCGGTTGTGGATAATCGTACATGTGAGTATATTATCTACATTCTGACGGTAATAGATAGTATATCTCATGCACTCTCGGGTCTAAAGCCTTTTGTTCTTCCCCAGTTGAGTAAGATTCGTATCCCCTTTGTGGAGTCGAATATCCATCCTGTAATTGAGTTTTCTTTTAGCCCTCTTTTGGATGATGAGTGTTTTGGGAATATTCCCCAATTCACGCCTTGGTTGGTCACCTATTATATGCCCAGTAACCGGTATCCCTGGTGTTCCTTCCTCTCTGCTCCCTATTATGACTTTTTGTCCCCTGTGGAGTCAGAGTTCCTGAGTTGAAATATACCTTTTAGGTTTTCCTCAGACGTTTTGAAGTTTTGATATCTCTCACCCTTATACCGGTCTTGGATATTCATCTCTTCCTGAGCATGTTGTATCTCTCACCCTCATACCTGGCATTCAGATCACATGTCTCCTTGAGCTTATTACCCAGTAATCGGTAATACCTCGTCCCGCTGCTTCCCCAGGAGTGTCCTTGTGGACATCCCCAGCGAAGTCCCTTAGTGGATTGTTTTCATCCGGATTTTATCCGAAGTATCCGCTGTGGATAGTTTTTTGCTGTATTGGCATATTCCCCAATACATGCATCTTCGAGTCAGCTTGAGTCTTTCCATTGGATCTTTTCCCTTTGGAATTATGTTCCCCACGCTTTGAGTCGTGACCTGCTCGCGCATTTTTATCCCTTTTCTATCCCCAGGAGAGTCCCCAGGGTCTTGGTCCCATGGAGTGAATTGCTCATATAGATTATCAATGGCTTCTGATTTCTTTGCTTTTGTGGACACATATCTCCACAGAGTACTACCATTTTTCATACCTACATTTGCATCATGAGGTCTCTTAGGGACCAAAATTCGTCTCTTTGTTATTATTTAAGCCCATTCTACCCCGTCGAGACGAAGATTTTAACCTTCACTTCTCCGGCTAGAATGACCTTAAATAGGGGCATCTGTAAGACCCCAATTTTGACCCTAAGATCCCTCATGACATCATAACAATGCATTTGCATTGCCTCAAGGATCTTTAGCATCTTGGTTCCCTTTGCCTTTGGGTGGGACTCCTTGTGATTGGTTTGAGATCACCAAGCATGCTTGAATTATACATCATTGTTTCTCTTACTTTTGTTTACTAACCAAAAGCCCGAAAATGTGTCACTAACATCTTTTGTTTGAAGCTTGAGTATCATCCAAGACACTTTGTGGGTTCTATTTAGATGATCAGTCAACACAAGGGAATGGCTTGAGATACTTCCAACAGGTTCAAATGGGGTCTATTCGTCAGTCAAAACGTTAATCTTGAAGGAGCAAAAGTTTGTTCATGAGCTGTCATGCTCGCTAGGCGAGCAGAATGGATCGCCTAGCGAGTCCCAAGAAAAGCCACCAGAATCACCTACGCTTAGAGGAATTTCTTGAATTGTCATGCTCGCTAGGCGAAGCCCACGTGAACGAAAAAAAAATAAAAAAAAAATAATAATAAAAATAAAAAATAAAATAAATAAATAAAATATAACAGAAATTTTTTGGACTTGGGCCTCTCTCATTTGAGCCCACACATCCACAAAAATCAGGTTATAAAATCAGAGTTTCAGTGAAACAAAATTCTATTCTATTCCTATTACCCTGGCTGGGAAAAAGATAGTGAGAGAAGAGCTAACAGAGTTCAGAGCAACCTCTAGAGACTGAAGGGAACTCATCTGCAAAGAACCAATTCCATCTCATATAAACCCTCAGATTGCTTTGCAAACCCAACCGGGCAATTCAATTTCATCGGTCTCTCCAATCAGGTTTGCCCTTATCCCCATTACTTTATGCTTTTAATTTGAATGCTCTGAATGTATGAGGTATTATGGGTGAATTTGATACCCTTTTGATGCATGTGTTTGACAAGAGGTTTAGGCCTCCTACCCTTGGTTGCTTTTTCTGAGCTTTTTGTGAATTTTAATGGCATGATTCATGTGGTTACATTTTGATTTGGGGGCAACTCTTGATTACCCTATCCTGTTTGCTCTAACCTGTTTTGTGTTTGTTATGGCATTGTTTTCTCCTAATTCCGTCATATTACTCTAACCTGTTTGTTGAGTTTTTGTGAGGGCTCATATGACTCTTGCAGAGATGGCTTGCCTGGTGTTCCACTTTATTTGTGGGATACCACCTGGAGGTTTATTCTGATCACCTGTACTGACTCACTTTCTTTGATGGTGCTAGCTTGAGAGATCTCTGGGTTTCTTATCTCTTTAATTGCTGTTACTTCGGATCTTTATCCGTATGGTAGATCTCTCGATCCCTTTACTTTTCCCGCATGTTACCGATTTCTTAGGTTTCGTATAGCCTCTCGTGGCATGTCATTTAAGGTAGCGCGGTTCCTTCATCTAGGACTGCCTTTTTGCATGAGCATCCCTAAATACCCCAAACTCATTGATTTTTCTTCTCCTAAGAACACGTTATCTCTTTCTACTACAGGCGAGTAAGTCTCCAAAGGTCGAGCATCCGGTAGATTGCGTAGTAACGTCGTTCAACCCTTACCCCCGTATTTAGTCGAACTACGTTTTGCTCTGATTTTCATCCCAGATGAGATACGTAGGCATAAGACGTGATGTCTTAGGGAGCACACTCCTCTTTAACCCATAGTTAGCCGAGCTACGAAGACTCTGATTCTCAGATTCAGATGAGATACGTATGTAGTGGATGCGACGTCCGTGCAAGTCATTTTCTTTTGACCCTTCTTTTAGTAAGTAGTACATTAGATAAACGTACACGTTTTTCTCATCCCTTCAATCATGTTTGCACAAATAAATTTTCACAAAAACAACAACCTTTGCAACAAATGTGAAAAGGGCTCCCTAGGAGTACCTAGGATGCTTTGGGTGCCTAATACCTTCCCATTGCATAACCAACCCCCTTACCCAGATCTCTGACATTTTTACTAGTTTTGGATTCGATAAAACTTTTAGGTTTTTGTTCGCTTTCTAACCATTCCTTTGGATAAATAGAAGTGCGGTGGCGACTCGACTTGTATGATTTACCTTGGATTTAGTCAATATCTCTAATGGTAACGAATACCCCGCTACACGCGCTAGCAGTGCCAGGATGAACGATGTAAATTAGGGAACTCAGAAATTCCCTGGTTAGCCTATCATAGGTGGGTTCCTTATTAGCAAAAATCTCATGCAGTCCTAAATTATCTAGCATATGAAAAACACTATGATACGTCCCTAAAGTATACAAACAGTCCTCATCTATATACCTGGTGGCGAGAATTTCCTGTGTTTGCAAATTCTGTAAAATTTTGTTCTGACGCTCTCCAGGTTTCCCTCCGCGAAGGATGATATTGTTGAATTATATTCCATCCATTGATGGTGAGTGAAGAGAAAATGGGTTTTTATGGTAAGGAAGTGAAAATGGGATTGTAGTGGGTTTTTGGTGGAGGAAATTAATGAGTGAAGTTTGGGAATAATAATGGATTGGAGTTAGAATGATGAAGTTGGGAATTTTCGTGGACTTCAACGGAGGTGGAAGGAGGACAAAATGGGTTTTGAGAGGTTGAAGAAGGAAAAAATGGGGGATTTAGGGATTATGTCCCGTAAATGGTACAGACCCCATGGCACCCTCCATGAGGCTATGGCGCCCGCCATGAATCCGGACTTGTTGTTTGGGCTGGGCTTGTTCCTTTCTCTTGGGCTACAACTTTTTCCTTATTTTGCAAAGGGGGTGTACATAGGCTTCCATAACATGCTGCCTTTTTTATTTTGATTAAGCTTGATAAATGACAAAATAAAAAAGTAAAGTAAAGTAAAAAGGAAATAAAAACATAATAGTAGTAACACACACACACAGACACACACACACGCACAACATACACACACACACACACACAAACACACACACACACACACACACACACACACACACACACACACATATATATATATATATATATATATATATATATATATATATATATATATGAATAGATAGTAATAAGTCATGGGTCGAGAGATGCTAGGAAAGGAAAAGCAAGCATAAAGTCAAAAAGAAAAAAACAAGCATAAATAATAAGTCTAATAATGGGAAATAAGTAAAGAAAACGGCATCTCTCGGTCGGTGATATCATCAATGTCTAGGGAATAATGGGGTCTCCTCAACTTCGGATTCTCGGAGCTCTGTAATCTGGTGTCTAAGGTCAACGATCTCATTGTTCAGTATATCGGCTTCAGTGGCATGTGTGGCATCTGAAACTTCGACCTGCAAAGCAACGTAAGCAAGCTCCTGGCGGAGCTGGGCTATCTCCATACAAAGCTTAACAAGCTCAGAATGCATGCTTGGACTCTGAAGATTTGGATTATTGGTGAGGATTTTGATTCTGGTAGGTGTTGGATGATGCTCGGCTTCAGGTGGGATTCTTTGCTCATCTACTGTCTCGCCTTGGCCTTCTATGGCATAGGCCCAGTTGGCCTGATTATAAACACAAGTTACCTGAGGGTCTGGTAAAGTAAAGTAGTGGATATTCTCACCCTCGATCAAGAGCCTGTATTGGTCTGGGTGGAAAGAAGATCTCCTCATGAGACCACGGTCCAGACAGAAGTCAATATCCATCAAAGTATAATTGCAGTAAGATGTTAGGTGAAATAACCTTCTATCAAGTCCTAGGGAGGAGGCTATATGGGTTATCGTGCTTCCAACATGTATAGGACTCACAGCGGAGCGAGCATTAAGATAGAGACTCTCGATCAGAAAATCCCCGCAAGCTACTGGGCGTGGCTGAGTGGTACAGTACATGAAGAAAATCTCTTCAGCACTTACGTGTGTATCAGTGTCACTCTTCCCCAGGAAGGTGTGGGTAATAATCATCTGAAAATATCTAAAAGCAGGATTATGGATCTTGTTAGAGATTTGGGTGGAAGGGTCAGGGCTACCTCCACATGTAATGTCACTCCAGAACTTCTCAACGTCTTTACTCAGGAAATAGCTCATGGGGAGCTCAAATGAGGCATCATAAGTAGTCTGAAATCCAAGTAAGTCACCGAAACGCTTGTGGTTGAAGGTGTACTATGTCCCAAACATCCTGAAATTAATGTAGCCATTATCTCTAGCGTGACCAACATAGGGCTCGTAGTTCAGCGAGCTCAAGAACTCCAAAGTGAGGTTCCTGTAAGTCACATGCGTCGCTTCTGTATACTCATCCCATTGTAACTGACTGCACAAATGCCTGACACTAGGCTCAATGCTTAATGCTTCCATGCAGTTTGAATCAGGATATCTGGTGGGCAGCATTGGACACTGGGAAAGCATGGCGTAGCGTTGCTCCTGTACTGGGTCACGCAAGATCACTCGCATAGTGTCGAAATTCTCCATCCTGAAAAGTTAGGTTAAAAACAGAGGACACCTGAAATCGCAAATATTGCAACTGTTAGTCTAAACATATATATATATATATATATATATATATATATATATATATATATATATATATATATATATATATATATATATATATATATATATATATATATATAACATATGAAAATATAAATCGAAATAGTAAAGGTGAAGTAAAGGAAAAAGAAATCATGGGTTGCCTCCCATGCAGCGCTTGTTTAACGTTGTTAGCTTGACGATTTGAACTTTATATATCAGAGGTAGGAACCGGAGGGTCAATCAGAGTATGGCCAGGGCATTCTGTGGGGATGTCACCTCCTTGATATTACTTCAGTCTTTGTCCATTTACCACAAATGGATTACAGGAATTGTTCCGAATTTCAACTGCTCCAGATTTGAGGATTTTGGAAACCTTAAAGGGGCTTGTCCATCTCGAACGTAGCTTACCTGAAAAAAGTCGTAATCTGGAATTGAAAAGGAGAACAGAGTCACCTATATTAAAGTCCTTTTTAACAATCCTTTTGTCATTCCATGCTTTGGTTCTTTCTTTGTATATAATGGCATTCTCGTAAGCGTTCTGGCAGAGTTCCTCCAATTTGTGGATATCGAGGATTCGCTTCTCGCCAGATGCTAGGTAATCCAAATTCAGGGTCTTGATGGCCCAATATGATTTGTGCTTAAGTTCAAAAGGTAAGTGGCATGACTTTCCATAGACTAACTGGTATGGTGTAGTTCCAATAGGGGTTTTGTAAGCAGTTCTGTAAGCCCACAATGCTTCTGTTAGCTTTTCAGACCAATCTTTTCTGGATATTGAAATATTTTTTTCCAAGATTTGCTTAATCTCTTTGTTTGATACTTCCACTTGACCATTAGTCTGGGGATGATATGGTGTTGCTACTCTGTGTTTTACTCCATACTTTCTTAAGAGTTTATCGAATATCCTGGATATAAAATGTGATCCACCATCACTTATGACAAGTCGTGGTACTCCAAATCTGGGGAAAATATTATTTTTAAACAACTTGATGACTACTCTTGTGTCATTAGTGGGTGAGGCTATAACTTCTATCCATTTGGACACATAGCCGACGGCTACCAAAATATACTTGTTTCCCATCGAAGATGGAAAATGTCCCATGAAATCAATACCCCAAACATAAAATAATTCCACTTCTTAGATGTTATTCAAAGGCATTTCTCGCGTCTTGAGATGTTTCTAGCACACTGGCACCGGTCACATTGGACAATATAAGTATGGACATCACGCCATAGTGTTGGCCAATAAAGACCAACTTGAAGGATCTTAGTGTATGTCTTGGATGTGCTTGAATTTCCACCATAGGGTGAAGAATGACAACGCTATATGATATTTCTAACTTCTTCTTCTGGGACGCAACATCGAAAGATGTTATCTGTTCCTCTTTTAAAAAGGAGTGGTTCGTCCCAATAGAAATGTCTTACATCTTTAGAGAACTTTTTCTTTTGTTGATAATTGAGGTCAGGTGGTATGATATGAGCAGCTAGATAATTCACAAAATCAGCATACCATGGTACTCTGCTAATCTCTGAAACTGTTCCAAAGTTGTCTCTATCAGGTTCAAGGGGAACGGTATCTAACTTAGCTATCAATATGTCATAGGTGAAATCATCATTTATAGGTAAATGGTCTGGCTTCAAATGCTCTAGTCTGGAAAGATGGTCAGCAACTACGTTTTATATTCCTTTTTTGTCTCGGATATCTAAGTCGAACTCTTGTAGCAAAAGGATCCATCTGAGTAACCTAGGTTTCACATCCTTTTTGCTTAGAAGGTAACGGATAGTTGCATGGTCTGTATAGACTATAATCTTAGATCCGACAAGATAAGACCTAAATTTATCAATTGCAAAAACAACAGCTAGGAGTTCCTTCTCTGTTGTCGTATAATTGAGTTGAGCGGCATCTAGGGTTTGTAGCGGAGTATTCGTTACCTTTAGATTTATTGACTAAATCAAAAGTAAATCATACAATTCGAGTCGCCACCGCACTTCTATTTATCCAAAGGAAAGGTTAGAAAGCGAACAAAAATCGAGAAGTTTTATCAAATCAAAAACTAATAAAAATGTCAGAGATCTGGGTAAGGGGGTTGGTTATGCAATGGGAAGGTTTTAAGCACCCAAAACATCATAGGTACTCCTAGGGAGCCCTTTTCACAATTGTTGTAAGGTAGGTTGGTATTTGTGAAAATTGTTTATGCAAACATGATTGGGGATATGAGGGAAGAATGTACAAATTATTTATAATTTTGTGTTTGAATGGATAAGCCCATTGCCTACGTACCATATTAAAAAAAGATTAGGATCAAAACCTCGTAGTTCGGGGTAAAAATCTCAAAACAAGTTGGTGAATTGGTTGATCCAAAAGCCTTAAGGTCATTTGTTATCCAAGGGAGAAAACTCAACCTAAAACCACAAATCCACCATGTGAGGATAGCTTCAACATGCTAGTGAGGGGTTAACCCTATAATAAGCATGGAAGACTCATTGTCCCATCACTAAGGATATAGGTGAGTATTATATCAACCTCAAGGGTAACTCAAACCTAATAGCTAATGTTTATGAAAAGCTTTGATAAGAAAATGGTCGTTGAAACCACAAAAACAATTGAGTGAGTTGTATTTACCAATGAAAAGTATTTACAAAATATGGTCAATGTTGACTTAAAGATTCAATTCAAAATAAGTGTTATGAAAAGAAAGTTTAAAACTCAAAAGCATAGTGCTTAGGTTTCTAATTTTGAAAACAAATGTTAATGTTTGCACACAAAAATTTGGCTTGGGTTAGAGTGGAGGGAAGAAGAAGAATGGCTAAGTCCTAAACATACAAGAGGTGAAGGAAGAGAAATAAAACCACAAATGGAGTTCCCTTCTTGAGATCATATTGATGATCCAAGTAGCTCCCATCCTTTGGAATAAGCAAGCAAATAAGCAAGTAACTCAAGCAATTCAATCACACAATCAAACAAAGCTCCTAGGAATCTTCCAATGGCTTTTGTATCTCTCACTTTAGATGCTCATGACAATGGTTCTTCAATTAGGCTCAAGTTGGAAGCCCTAGAACAACAACACACACATTAAAAAGTTCTATAATGCAAACAAATAATGGACAAGAGTGTGTTTAGAGATTAGGTCCTTTCAAAGTCTTCAACATTAACCATTCTAAAGGCATGAGGCCTAGTTGCTCTTTGACATTTATAGCACTCTAAAGGCATGAGGCCTAGTTGCTCTTTGACTCCATTTTGCATAGGGAATGTCCTAAAGTCTAAGTCCTTTTGTCCATTTGCATTTGGTTCACAACAATCAAAACAAAACACAAGCACAATAGTATATACACAATTATGTGCTCAAGTGAGCAAAAGGCAAATTTCATTAACATAAACATGAGCTCAAGTGAGCAAAGGGTAAAAGTAAATTAATTATATGTACAAGAATATTAAATTGCATTAATGTAAAGTGCAAGAATTAAAAAATTAATGGTCAATAGTTAGTGTTAGTGTGCCATAAGGCAATTTAGCGCTATGTTAAGCAAACGTAAGTGGACTAATGTAGTAGTCACACCTATCTAAGGCCGGTCAATAAAATATAGGCAACAAACACAAGTTAGAGATCTTGATTAGTAAATCAAGCTCCTACAACTTGCCATGCCAAAAGAAAAATGAGAAGTGATCTTGTATTGATTTAGGTTTTTTTGCTTGATTAAGAAGAAACATATCCTTAATGCAAAGCCATTCACTTGATCTATGATCAAGATGAATTAGATTTGAATCAAGGAAGGTTAAACCTCTCATACATCAAGGCTAACCACCAATCTTTAACTCATTGATCAAAAAGAAAAAAATGAAGAAGAAGATGGATAAGAATGTACATTAATGGAAATTCAAATGAAGTAATCAACATACATTGACCAAAGATAGATGGAATCAAGGTCAAACAAAAGTAAACAGAAGCAAAATGAAACTTAGAAGTCAAGAAACAAATAAAATATTTTTGGTATTTTTTAAAATTAAAATGATACTTGAATTAAAATAAACAATTAAAGGTCAAACTTCAAATCCATTTCAAATCAACTTTGAAAAAGTCCAAATGGATCATCCTAAGTTCAACAAGGTCAAACAAAGTATAACAAAAAATTACAGCATTTTTAAAAACCAGAAACTATTTTTAATCAATTAAAATGAATAAAAAATAACCTAATTGAACTAAAATCTCAAATAAATCTCAAGTCAATTAATAAATTTATGAGAATATTTTTCATAGATCCATCATCATTCAAAGAGGTTAAGAAAATATTTTTGCATTTTTTGAATATTGGAAACTATTTAAAATGAATTAAAAATAACCAGAAAAGAGAAAATTCATAAAAAATATCAAATGATAAAATAAAAAATATTAAAAATCATTTTTAGAAACTAGAAATTAAAAGGGAAATAATGCAATTGGTCCCATATTTTTTGGAATTAAAATGAAAGAGTTATGATCTTTTGAAATAAAATGAAATAAAAGAAAATAAAAGGAAATTAAATCAGAAATTGGAAACTGCTAAAATATGTGGCGCGTTGGATCCAGTCTCATTAATTGAGCTGGCACATCCAAGGGCTATCAGCGCGCGCCTACCAAATGCCTTAGTCAACTGAGACACACGAGGCCTTTAAAAAAGTAATAAGATCTGATGGCTATGATATAAACTGGGAAACGCATCCAACGGCTCGTGTTTGATCTGGCAAAGAGACGGTGGTGTACACCACCGTCTTCTCCGGCGAGCTCATCAGCACCGGTGAGAGTTGCAGACATGGCAAACTCAACAAAACGAAGTGATTTATATATCAATGAAAAGTTGGGGTGATGTACATCACCCCTATACCATTGGTTCCTCCTCTAGATCCTCATAGAGAGAGAAATCAGAGAGAGAAAATCATGGTGTTCAATCTGAACTTCATGGATTTGCAAAATTTAAAGCACAATTAAAATGCCTCTGATGAGAGGACTTCAGCCAAGCCAAGAAATACAAGAAGCAAGCAATATTTAATGAGTTTCGAAGAAGAAAAGTTTATGCATCAACCTTGGAAATGTGGATCTATGAAGCACGATTCCTCTCAACTATTGATTGCAGATCACTATTGAGATGAAGATGAAGCAAGGCCAAGGAATTTTAAGTCTAATTATCAACCAATGAAGTTGAAAATTAGATCTGAAATTTTGAAAATGAAAGAGAGAATTCCTTTATGGAGTGATTTTTGCAGCATAACAGGCGCCTTCAGGTTGGAGAATAATGAAGCCAAGCACACATATTTATAGCAAACGGCAAAGCAATGCATGAGAGTTCATGTGCATGAATGATAAGGGTCTCCATGCATGGGCCTGTACAGGTGCATGGAGGGCCCAAATCCTATTGGTTTGGCAAGCTTAACATCAGCATATTAGTTTTGGACGTGCAGATGAAAGGAATTTGGAGTGTGCAATGAGTTTTAATCAAGTTTCCATAATTGCACCAAAATTTTCCCCTCTTCGAAAATGCCCCTTCCAAAAATAAATCATGCCCTTGTGGGTAATGGCTGGAAAGGTCTTGACATGAGGATAAATTGTTATGTTGAACAAAACTTCATTTGGAATTGGGAAATTAGTGAAAATTGGTCATAAAGTTCAAGGTGCAAAACATGTGCATGTGAAAATTTCCAAAAATGACCAACATCAAGCCCTTCTGTTTCAATGATGCAAGCTTCAAATAGAAACACCATCAACATCAAAGTTGTATATATTTTCAAGGCGATCAATTTGGACTCAAATTTTTCATCATTTGAATTTTTGATGAGAAAGTTATGGGCACTTGAAGTTTGACTTTTTCACATTTCAATGCTTTTGGCCCAAAGTGACTTATAATGTTTTGCATTATCACATGTATTTAGTTTAGGATTATGAAAATTTGTTAAAGATAACAAATTCATTAGACATATTAAACGTTCCAATGCATTTGATCCCACATCAAAATAATGAAAAATGAGTGAGTTATGTCCTTGGGAAGTTGACCCAAAATTAGGGTTTCAGTCAAAATGACCTATAAGGTTTTGAAATGGATGATGACCTTACAAGCTTCAAATAAATTTTTAATGAACATGAAATTTGTTCATATGGTTCTTAAGAACATTGTTTATCTTGGGGTCATCTCCATTTGTCAAACACATTAAAAGTTAGGTCTCAGTGCATTTTAAAATAGTCAGATGGATTGACTGATCAACTTCTCAAGTCCATACCTCAAACCTTGATGAATTGATGATTGAGGATGCTCACATAGCTAATATATGAATAAAATAATTAATGAAATAACTTCCCTTGATTTAATTTGATCATTGGTTGAGGTTGCTTCATGATCAAGGCACAATTGATGAATAGTTGAATTAGGGTTTCCTTGGGAAACAAGCCTCAAACCCTTTGGTTTGCTTTGATAAAATTGACACATTGAGATACTTGGGAGGAATATATGATGATTGAGAGCTTTGGGAACCATTGTCATGCTTGCTTTCCATTTCATCTGGCCACATCAATGACCATAAGGTCTCCTAGGAGCCTCAGATCTTATGATTGCTCAAGCTACTAAACAAAAGATGTTAGTGACATATTTTTGTGCTTTTGATTAGCAAACAAAGTAAGAAAAGCAATAATATACAATTCAAGCATGCGTGGTGATCTCAAACCAACTCACAAGTGTTCCCACCCAAAGGTTAAGGAGCCAAGATGCTATGACCCTTGAGGCAAATGCAATGAGCAATGATATGATACCATGAGGGATCTTAGGGTCAAAATTGGGGTCTTACAGATGCCCCTATTTAAGGCCATTCTAGTTGGAGATATGAAGGTTAAAATCTTCGTCTCGACGAGATAGAATGGGCTTAAATAATAACAAAGAGACAAATTTTAGTCCCTAAGAGACCTCATGATGCAAATGTATGTATGCAAAAGTTAATACTCTGTGGGGATATGTGTCCACAAAGGAAAAAGAAATCAGGAGAGACTGAAATTCCATATGAGTAATACACTCATAAATGGGACAGAGACTCTGGGGACTCTAATGGGGAATAAAAGGGGATAAATGCATGAGCAGGTCACGACTTAAACCTGCTGAGAGACACGAATAAATTCCATGAAAATAAATTAATGGAAAGACTCGAGCTAACGCAAAGATGCATGTATTGGAGAATATGCCAATACAGTGAAACTATCCACAAAGGATACCTCGGATAAAAATTCGGATACCGATGGGGAAAATCCACCAAAGGGACTCAGACTGGGAATGTCCACAAAGGACCCAGCTGAGGAAATAACACAATGAGGTATTACCGGCTACTGGGTAATAAGCTCAAAGAGACATGTGATCAAGATGCAGGTATAAGGGCGCGAGAACGACATGCTCGGGAAGAATGAATATCTAAGACCGGTATAAGGGTGAGAGATATTAATCATCCAAAACATCTGAGGAAGACCTAAAAAGGTAAATCGACTCAGGAATATCTGACTCCACAGGGGACAAAAAGTCATAATTGAGAGCGGAAAAGAAGGAACACCAGGGATACCGGTTACTGGGCATATAATAGGTGACCAACCAAGGCATGAATTGGGAAATATTTCCAAAACACTCATCATCCGAAAGGAGGGCTGAAAAAAGAAAACTCGATTACAGGATGGACATTCGATTCCATATGGAAATACGAATCTTACTCGATTAGGGAAGAAGAAGACTTCGACTAAAGAGTGCATGAGATATATTATCTATTACCATCACAACATAGATAACATGCTCGCATGGAAGATTATCCACAACCGGTTACTGGGTTAATAAAGGATGAATCGACCGAAAAGAAAGGACATCGGGATACCGAATGTTGGGTATAAAATGATGACCAATCAAAGGGGAGAAACGATCATTACCAAACGAGGGTAAATGGAAGATGACTCGCAGGGGGCAAATTGCTTTATCAGAGCAATCATCCGAGAGATATATCACCGGTTACTGGGAGATACACTCAAAAGGTGAAGGAATATCAATACCGAATATTGGATAAAGATAACCGTCAAAGAGGGGATTATATCTACCAATTACTGGGTAGAAAACCAATGAAGAGAGTAACCGCCATCGGTTAGGATGAACAAAATCAAGGTTAACTCTGCAAGGGGATAAAAATGGGGTTTACAACTACCGGTATGAGGGTAGAAAACCACAAAGATAGGACTTATAACTACCAGTTACTATGTAGAAGGCCACAGACTCCGCCGAGGGAAAAGATGGACAATTACTGGTTATTGAGCAATCGTTCATCTAAACTACGGGGAAGTGCAGGGGAAAAAACAAGAGAAGTCACTCTAGGATCAAACTAGAGAGACACAAAGAAACAAGACCCATCCCGATGAGGATATAACTCAGGGAAGAAATTTCATCCCAATACATATTTTGAAAGGAAACAAAAATAATAATCATCCACGAGGACATAACTCAGTGGGGAATATGGAAGAAAGGGTATACATTTTCTGCCTATGGGGCTGACTCTATATGGAGAGATCAAACAGCAACATCTGCTTGGGGAAGAATATCACCAAATAGCAGAAGATAACAAACAAAGATATATGGAAAAAATGCAACATGAATATTTGAATGTTAAAATTATGCATGTATATGCATGGTTTATGTATGATGAATGCTGACAAACAGACATATCTAACACAACCAGGTCCAAGAATCAATGGACAGACATCCGGTACTACATCTCAAAAGAGAAAGCCAGGCCTACTGGGAACACTCACAATCTGATGAGGGGCAACAGATACCAAGAAACACCAATCTCTACAAGGGAACAAGGCCAATGCTGAGAATCAACTGGCGTCACTGCCGGGGAGAAGGATCGCTGCTAGGGAAACACGCAGGATCACCAGGAATCAGAGACTACTATTGGGAATAGGCAAGGGATCACCATCATAAAAGCTGGGGAATCTTCCAACAGTATGTAGAGAACAGAGTAAGATCAAAGAAGATCTAATGGGATCTTATCAGGAGGTGATGTAGGATTCTACGGGGAACAACCACCAAACAGGAGCACATCCACCAAAACTCACTTCTAATTACGGAAGGAAATATCTCTGCTGAGGAGAAGGAGAACCAGTCACTCCTCTGGGTAAGGAAAAGAAAACACCTTCCTCAGGAGTTCCAACGCCAAGTCAGGATCAAACAGAGCCTCGGCTGGGGAGAACATAGTGATAAGATTCCTTTGTAGAAAAAACTCTACTGGGGAATTCATCAGGGAGAGAAATGAAACTCTGTGGGGAATAACCACCAAATCAAAAGTTCCAAAACCAACATATTTCCTCACACTGCTGGAGAAACAATCTCTACTGAGGAGAAGAGGAACACCACTCCGCTGGGGATAGAAAAATAAACATTTTCAACACCCAATCTGTTCGGGAGGAATCAATCAAATAGGCTCTGATCAGACAAACTCCACTGGGGAAACACTGTTGTGGACTGAACCGGGAACATCCTGTAGGCAATCAACTGGCGATAACCTGTTGGTGACCATACTGGGGAGTTGAAATGGGGATCAACCCTGATGAGGATGATGAAGAGGCAAACCTGTCGGAGATCAATGTAGACGAGTCCACAGGGGATAAGCTACAAACCAGATTGTTGAGGATTTCATTCATGCTAGGGGTTCCCTGCTCACTCTGCGGGAGAATTCCAATCTGAATGGGGGGAAGACCAACTTTCCTCAAAAGGATATCATGTCAATTCATCAGTCTATAAGGGATTTTAGGTCAATCCACACAAGGGATGACAACCATATAATTGATAACACAAGTGCTAGATCCAGCCTTACTGGGGAGCTAGAAGATTGAGACCAAACTCCGGACCTTCTGGGGAATTGGTGATGTTTGATCTTCTTCTGCACTCACGGAGGAAACATCCTGAAAGAAGATGAAGAGGATACAAGTATGCCAGGAATATGAAAAAATGTCTTACCCTTTTGGAGATCATACTTTCCTTGGGAGAGCACTGAATATGTCCCAATTATCCTTTTTTGTCATTGTGAATGTTCACTTCGTTTTAAAAACAATTTATGAAAGTTTTATTTATTTAAAACAATGATATTTTATTAATTAAAACATGCAAGTATTTGTTGAACAGAAACAAATAAGAGTGCAAAGAATTGGATAAAGGCTCAAATTTATTTGATGGGATGGTAGTCCGCAAATGGCAAGACTCCATGGATCTTTACAAATTTGAAATTGGTGATATATATTGGAAAAGGGCTACATTGAACATAATGACCATTTCTCCACCAACTTTGAATCCAATGTATTTGAAGCTCAATTGATGACTGAGCGAGAACCTCTGACAGAAGACAACTATAGAACGAAGTCTTGTCAGGATGTAGTTACTTGCCAAATCCCTAATTTTTGCCTAGATTTCCCCAGGCGAGGTACTCAATCTAGCGGGATACATATATTCCCTTTTTATGTCTAAGTTTTGCCTGGATCGCCCTTTCGGGTTTTCAATCCACTGAGACGCTCATTTTTGCCTAAGCCGCACATTCGGGTTTCAACTTAGCGAGCTATTCTGTTTTTTTTAGGCGAAGTATTTCTTGACTGCATCTGAATTCACAAGACGAGTGAAATCCTCCCCATCCATAGTTGTAAGTATCAAAGCACTGCCTGAAAAGGCTCTCTTGACAACATATGGACCTTCATAGTTTGGAGTCCACTTGCCCCTGGAATCGGGCGCGAAAAACAAGACTTTCTTGAGCACGAGGTCACCTTCTCGGAACACACGAGGTTTCACCTTCTTATCAAAGGCTTTCTTCATCCTCTGTTAATACAACTGGCCATGGAACATGGCAATCAATCTCTTCTCTTCAATCAAATTCAATTGGTCATAACGACTCTGAACCCATTTAGCCTCAGTCATCTTGGCTTCCATCAAGACTCTCATTGATGGGCTCTCCACCTCTACTGGGAGTACATCCTCCATGCCGTAAACAAGAGAGAAAGGGGTTTCCCCTGTTGAAGTGAGGATAGATGTACGATATCAATGCAAAGAAAATGGCAGAATTTCATGCCAATCTTTGTACGTAACAACCATCTTCTGGATAATCTTCTTGATATTCTTATTAGCAGCTTCAACAGCCCCATTCATCTTGGGTCTATAAGGAGAAGAATTATGATGTTCAATCTTGAACTCGCTACACAGCTCTTTCATCATCTTGTTGTTCAAGTTAGATCCATTATCAGTAATGATCTTGTCTGGAACACCATAACGGCAGATGAGTTGATTCTTGATAAACTTCACAACCACCTACCTGGTCACGCTTGCATATGACGCTGCTTCAACCCACTTGGTGAAGTAATCAATTGCTACGAGAATAAATCTGTGACCATTGGACACTTTCGGCTCTATCATGCCAATCATGTCAATTCCCCACATGGAGAAAGGCCATGGTGATGAAATCATATTTAGAAGTGTCGGGGGAATATGAATCTTATCCGCATAAATCTGACACTTGTGGTATTTCTTCACATACTTGCAGCAGTCAAACTCCATTGTCAGCCAATAGTAGCCTGCTCTCAATATCTTCTTAGCCATGGCATGTCCATTGGAATGAGTACCAAATGAACCCTCATGGACTTCAGTCATTAACAGGTCTACTTCGTGTCTATCCACGCATCTGAGCAGAACCATGTCAAAATTCCTCTTGTAAAGCACATCACCATTAAGGTAGAAACTGCCAGATAATCTCCTCAAAGTCTTCTTATCTTTAACAGATGCCCCAGGCGGGTAAATCTGACTCTGAAGAAAACATTTGATATCATAATACCATGGCTTATCATCCTTTACTTCTTCTACTACAAATACATGAGTTGGTCTATCCAAGCGCATCACAGTGATATTGGGAACTTCATTCCAGAGTCTCACTACAATCATAGAAGCAAGCGTAGCAAGAGCATCTGCCATCCGATTCTCATCTCGAGGAATATGGTGGAAGTCAACTTCAGTAAAGAACGTTGAAATCCTCCTTGCATAATCTCTATATGGGATGAGGCCAAGCTGATTCGTCTCTCATTCACCCTTAATCTGATTAACAACAAGGGCTGAATCACCATAAACATCGAGATGCTTGATCCTAAGATCAATACACTCTTCCAAACCCATGATACAGGCCTCATACTCTGCCATATTATTCGTGCATTTGAAAGTTAGCCTTGCTGTAAAAGGAAAATGTGTGCCCTGAGGAGTAATAATAACTGCCCCAATACCATTTCCATATTGATTTACAGCGCCATCAAACACCACGCTCCATCGGGAACCAGGCTCTGGCCCTTCATCGAGCGTAGGCTCATCGCAGTCTTTCATTTTCAAATACAGAATCTCCTCATCTGGGAAGTCATACTGAACTGACTGATAATCCTCAATTGGTTGATGTGCCAAGTGGTCAGCCAAGATACTACCTTTAATAGATTTCTGAGCTCGATATTCAATATCATACTCGGACAACAGCATCTGCCAACGGGCAATCCTCCTAGTTAAACCAGGCTTCTCAAAGATAAACTTGATTGGATCCATTTTGGATGTCAACCAAGTCGTATGATTCAACATATACTGGCATAAGCGCTTAGCAGCCCAAGCCAAAGTACATCATGTCTTCTCAAGCATCGAGTATCGAGACTCATAATCAGTGAATTTCTTACTCAGGTAGTAGATAGCATACTCTTTCTTCCCATATTTGTCTTGCTGACCAAGGACACAACCCATAGAGTCTTCAAGAACTGTCAGATACATAATCAAGGGTCTCCCTTCCACAGGCGGAGACAGAATCGGAGGCTCAGACAGATACTCTTTAATACTGTCAAAGGCCTTCTGGCAATCCTCGATCCAATCATGACTCTGATCTTTCCGGAGGAGCTTGAATATTGGCGCACATGTGGCAGTCATGTGGGATATAAATCTAGAGATATAATTCAAGCAGCCAAGAAAACCTTGGACTTGCTTCTCAGTTTTGGGCGCAGGCATCTCTTGTATTGCTTTGACCTTAGCAGGATCGACCTCAATACCTCTCTCACTGACAATAAATCCCAATAAC
This sequence comes from Lathyrus oleraceus, assembly GCF_024323335.1. Taxonomy (NCBI): domain Eukaryota; kingdom Viridiplantae; phylum Streptophyta; class Magnoliopsida; order Fabales; family Fabaceae; genus Lathyrus; species Lathyrus oleraceus. The sequence continues at coordinate 54,977,403 of NC_066583.1, forward strand.
TTTCCGGGACGTACTCCAAATGTACACTAGTTAGGATTCAGACGAAGCTTATACTTCCTCAAATGCTCAAAAAGCTTCAACAAGTGCTCTACATGTTCAACTTCCATTCTCGACTTCGCAATCATATCATCAACATATACCTCGATCTCCTTGTTCATCATATCATGAAACAAGGTAGTCATAGCACGTTGATACGTGGCTCATGCGTTCTTCAAACCGAAGGCATCACTCGATAATAGAATGTTCCCCAAGGTGTGATGAATGTTGTCTTCTCCATATCCTCGGGTGCCAATTTGATCTGATTATATCCGGAAAACCCGTCCATAAATGAGAAGACATTGAATTTAGTTGTATTATCTACCAACATATCAATGTGTGGTAGAGGAAAATCATCTTTCGGACTAGCTTTATTCAAGTCTCTATAGTCCACATACATTCAAACTTTTCCATCTTTCTTAGGCACGGGCACAATATTGGCCACCCATTGAGGATATGTAGAACTCACCAGAAACCCCGTATTAATTTGCTTCTGAACTTCTTCTTTAATCTTCACTGCCATATCAGGATGAGTTCTTCTGAGCTTCTGCTTCACAGGCACGCACTCAGGCTTCAAAGGCAGGAAATGTTGCACGACATCAGTATCCAGACCAGGCATGTCTTCATATGACCAGGAAAAGATGTTGACATATTCTTGTAGCAACTCGATCAACCCCTTCTTAATAGATTCTTCCAGGAGTGCCCCAATCTTCACTTCTTGCACACAGTCTTCAGACCCCAAGTTGACTGTTTCCAGATTCTCAAGATGTGGCTGAATGATCTTCTCTTCATGCTCAAGTAGACGGGTAATCTCATCAGGAATCTCTTCAACATCATCTTCTTCGGCCTCAAATATAGGGAACTCAAAGTTGGGAGATGGTGTTGGATCATTATGTTCAATGGATTTGATCAACCTGCATAATGATTTTGGATATAAAAGAGATTTTAGAATTCAAACAAGGAAAATCATTATGCAGATTAAAAGATTGATTTTATTCTATTTTTTAGGGTTTTATATGATCACCAATTTCATGCAAAAAGCAAAAAGTGAAAATAATTGGAAAAACAAACATTTAACATGAATTTATTGAATGAAATATCATTGTATTTATGGGCCAACAATGTCATCACTTCTCCTTTTGGCATGGGAGAAGGGTTTTTAAACGAAAAGTGAACATTACGTTGACTTATGGACAACTGTTGGAACATCAACAGCGGCCCAATTATTGCAGACCCCTCCAGGGATGACAAAATGCCAGAATCTTCCTCTGCATCCTCTTCCACAACAGCAGCAGCTTCCTGATCTTCAACAGTGTGGATGAAACCACCACTCTGAAATAGCCCATGCTTGTTGAAAGTTCCTGAAGAATACCATATGCCAGCCCGGGATTTATTGTCTTCCAGCTTGATCATTTTTCCTAAACTAGTAGTTGTGCCATGCTCAATGGCCAACTTCACATCATTGTAGGACGCAAATGAAGAAGTTCCTTTCTTAGAAGGTTCATCAATAGACAAAGCTTGGAACGGTGTCCCAACTTCATCCTGAACATCTATATAAGAAAAGGAAGACAGATGGCTAACCAGGAGAGCCTTCTCTCCCCCTACCACCACCATATTTTTGTTCTTGACAAATTTCAATCTTTGGTGTAGGATGGATGTCACGGCGCCTGCCTCGTGAATCCATGATTTACCCAACAGACAGCTATATGATGGGTGGATATCCATGACATGAAAAGTGATCTGGAAATCACTTGGTCCAATCTTGACTGGGAGCTCAACCTCTCCAATTACCGTCTTGCGGGATCCATCAAAAGCTTTTACCACCACTCCACTCTGCCTCATGGGAGGCCCCTGGTATGAAAGTCTAGCAAGAGTGGATTTTGGCAACACATTCAGTGATGATCCAGTGTCTACCATCACATTAGACATGGCATCATCTTTACAGTTCATTGAAATGTGAAGTGCCAAATTATGGTCTCTTCCCTCCTCAGGGAGATCAGCATCACAGAAACTCAGATTATTACAAGCAGTGATGTTTGCAACAATACTATCGAATTGTTCTATGGTAACGTCATGATCTACATACGCCATGTCCAACACCTTCTGCAGAGCTTCTCGGTGTGGCTCAGATTTCATTAACAAATACAATACAAAGATCTTTGAGGGTGTTTGCAGAAGTTGATCTACAACGTTGTATTCACTCCTCTTGATGAGCCTCAGCATCTCATCACAGTCTTCTGCTTGCTTCCATCATATCGGATGATAATAGGCTCGGGGATCCTGAATATTGGCGACATCACATTGACTTCATCGTCCTCATCGCGATTCTGAAGTATTTCAATTACACCTTCGTCCAGCATTTCTTGGATGTCTTTTCGAACTTGACGACATCCTCTCTCGTTGACAGTGCAAAATACGGCATCTGTCATGGTCATGCTCATAATGACTGTATTCATACAACAGTCTATGCATCTCGACCAAAGATTGTCGGATATGGCTCACATATCTGACCTTATATTTTCCAGGGCAACCCTGAACCATGTTGACAGCAGATTTCCCATGCTTGGGCAATGGGTTCTTCTTGACGTTAGGACCTACGTCCTCGAAAAACAATATACGGCTTCTGACAAGGTCTTGAACTTTGGTCTTCAGCGGGTAGCAGTTCTCCACATCATGTCCGGGATCGCCGGAATGATAAACACAATGAAGCTCTGGCTTATACCACCACTGAGGGTTGGTAGGTATAACAGGTGGGTCACGTGGAGTGATCAGTTTCCTCTCTATCAAAGAAGGATATAGCTTTGCGTAGGTCATGGGAATAGGATCAAAACTGACCCTCTTCCTATCATAGCTTGTACTGGTCTGGTTATTATTTCGAGGCTGGTAGGCCTGCTATTGAGGACGGTGTTGTTGTTGATATTGTTGATGTTGCTGTTGCTGGTTATTATGTTGATACTATTGATTTTCTCTAGAAATAGGTGCTATATGAGCCACCTGATGCTGATTACCGGCGGGGCGCACGGTCTTCCTCTTCACAGAGGGTCTTCTGGATTTGACATGGGAGGTCACAACATGTGCCTCACCATCTTTCTTCTTTCCAAACGCCCCATAATGTTTGGCAGAAGAGCCTTCTTCTCTAGTCAAGTGCCCTTACCTGACTCCTTCCTCCAGACGCATCCCCATATTCACCATCTCGGTGAAGTCAGAAGGAGCGCTGGCAATCATCCTCTCATAATAAAATGAGCTCAAGGTCTTCAAGAAGATCTTGGTCATTTCTTTCTCTTCCAGCGGAGGCACAATCTGTGCAGCTAGTTCTCGCCACCTCTGGGCGTACTCTTTGAATGTTTCCTTTTCCTTCTGGGACATGGCCCTCAATTGATCCCTATCGGGAGCCATATCAAGATTATATTTGTATTGCTTGACGAAGGCTTCGCCAAGATCGTTGAAGGAGCGGATGTTCACGCTGTCCAAACCCATGTACCATCTCAGGGCGGCATCGGACAGGTTGTCCTGGAAATAATGAATTAGGAGTTGATCGTTGTCGGTCTGAGTCGACATCTTTCTTGCATACATGACCAAGTGGATGAGAGGGAAAGTATTTCCCTTGTACTTTTCAAAGTCAGGTACTTTGAACTTTACAGGGATCTTGACATTTGGAACCAGGCAGAGCTCAGCAGCAGACTTGCCAAAGAGGTCCTTCCCTCTAAGAGTTTTGAGTTCCTTGCGAAGCTCAAGGAACTGATCGTTCATAACGTCCATCTTTTCATACACATCTGGGCCCTCAGATGGCTCAGAGTGATAAATGGTGTCGTCTACTCTTGGCATAGTATGCACGACCGGAGGTGGCATAGTGAGGACCGGGCTAGATGCCGGCAGAGAAGCAAACGTTGGGGCGAGACCCTCGGGAACAAAATTCGCGGGCATCCCCCAAGGAAACCCGGCTGGCATAGAAGTAGGCGCGAAATAGGTACTGGCAGCAGGCACTGTCGAAGAGGCAATCTCAAAAATGACTGTCCTCTGGGGAGGAGTTGAAGGCGTTGGAGACGACTGGCTTTGGGTGGCCATGAAAGACTCCATCAGGGCAGTCAATCTGGCCACTTCCTCCTTCAGCTCTCTATTCTCTTGCTCTAAGTGATCCATCAGTCTTGAAGAGTTGGCTCTGGTGTAGTACCGGTGAGTCAGCTTGTCTTCAAAATAAATGAAGAACACAGAGTTAGACCATTGAACAAGAAGCCTGGAGCAAAACCTGCTTATGCACATGATGCATGCAATGCTTGTGCATATGATTTATTTTATTTATCAGAGGAACTTTAGAGTCCTATTTGCAAATATTGGAAATATTAATCATTTAGACATATATGGAAATATCATATCAATAATATCTGGAAAATATTTTTACACCAAAGAAGTACAGTCTTGGTAACCAAATAATACAATAAGAGAGAAGGAAAATGAAGATCCTATGGAACCCTAGAAACAATCATCCAAAGCTCTCGAGACCAGAAGATAAGCTGCACGAAGCCTCTTCACCTCTCGCTCATAGGCTGCCTCCATATTTGCCTTCTCTTTGGCGAGTTGATCGTACTTCCTCTTCCAAAACTTGGAAGACTGAGGAAGAAGAGAAGTCACCACATCATCAGGCTCGTCGATAACCTGATGCTCAAGAAACTCTATCAATGCATCCTTATCTCTAAGTTGCTGAAGTAGCTCCTCTCGTTCACGGATCCAAGCACGCGAATGGTCTTCGTCTCTCAACTCCTCTACTCCCCGGTCAGGGAGGGTTGAAGGCCCAACCACAACCAAAGGTGTAGGTATCGGATATTCATAAGGAATAAGGTACTCAAAAGCTCTCCTCCTAACCCACGAGGTATAGGGTTCCAAAGCAATATAATTCTTCGGACCAAGCTCTTTTCTTCCCTTCCTATGGATCTTGCGCCAAGCGCGGACCATCCTGCCCTTCAATCCTTGGGGATCTTTACCCTCTTGAAAGAACACTCCTTCTGACAGAATGTTATTGGGTTTATCCTTCAAGGGGAACCCAAGCTGACGACGTGCTAAAACGGGGTTGTAGTTAATCCCACCACATGTACCAAGAAGAGGCACATTAGAGAATTCACCACAATAGTCGATAATCTGCACACCATCATATATACGGTTGTACCAAAAGATATCATCATTAGTGAGAGACATAAGCCTCATGGACCACCGTAGACATCCTTTGTTTTCCTTGAGGGCGACCGTCTGTGGCAAGTGTGAAATAAACCACTTGTACAACAGAGGGAAACAACACACAATGGTATCACCACCCTTTGCATTCCTCATATGCAAAGAGAAATAAGTGTTACCCAACAGAGTAGGAACGGGATTAAGAGTAGAGAAAATCCTAATAGCGTTCACATCCACAAACTGTGAAGGCAAGCCTCTAAATGGTTTTGATGAAGACAACATTATTCATTCAAGATGTTATGCATGCTCAAAAAGGAAATGGATCAAGACATTGAAGCGAGAACAAGATTTCATATTATTTAAAGTCTTGAAGATTTATCTTAGATTGATCAAAGGTATAACATTCATCTCTTGATAATGTTTATGCAAGTGTTCAAAAGTGTCTCATGCATGCTATATAAGTTTAAGGGTGTTAGAAAATATATGCCATGAGTTTCATGCTTTTAAAAAATTGTTTTTAAATCCTTTTTACTTTTTAAATTTGAATATTTTTTAAAACATGCAGTTGTAGGTAAATTATGGCGTTTTGAACCGCCGTAATTTGCAGCGTTTGAAATTTGAATATTTTTAAACATGCAGTTGTTGGTAAATTATGGCGTTTTGAACCGCCGTAATTTGCAGCGTTTTGAAACAGTTTTTTTTCCTTTTGAAATTTGAATATTTGAATATTTTTAAACGTGCAGTTGTTAGTAAATTATGGCGTTTTGAACCGCCGTAATTTGCAGCGTTTTGAAACAGTTTTTTTTTTACTTTTGTTGTGTCTAAAAATTTTCTCAAATGAATCATGGCATCCCCTCATCATTGATACCTTTTTGTAGAGATGTTTTAGCAATATATAAACATCATAATGTCAGAATTTCAAAGACACCTCCTTTGCATAAAACTTCAAAAACAATCATTTACATAAAATATTCTTTTTCACAAAGTGTTCATAAAACTTTCAAAAGTGTAAAACTTGTGCATCAAACTTTCATATATTATTCATCTAAGTTTCATCATACACTTGAACACTTGCTTGTACATTATTAAAGTGATTGTTACATAAGGAGAAGATCAATCAAGAGAAGATTGATAGTACTATACTTTACTCAAATCATTCATAGAATTATTTCTGTTTGACTCGTGATCCAGGATTGTTGGACACAAGGGGTTGGTGTTGAAGAGGATTGTTCTTCATACACTTGTTTACCTATAGGTTAGATAGTAGGCATCACCGTTTGTGTGAATAGGCTGTACCATAATTCTAACTATAGTGAAATCTCTTTCGTGTGGAAAGGGGAGTGGATGTACCTTCGGATTGTGAAGGGAACCACTATAATTTCCGGTGTCTTTTTACTTTCCGCAATTTATTTTTCCGCACTTAAACGAAAAATAACCATAAACCGGAAACAAGATCGAAGAATTTTTAACCACCTAATTCACCCCCCCTCTTAGGCGCATTTACAACTTACAATTGGCATCAGAGCAAGTTATAGGTAACTTGTTCCTAGAGATCCAGCATGGCTTCCGCAAGCATAAATCCGGTTTTCAAAGACGGTGGAAGTAGCAACAAGCCCCCACTCTTCTCCGGAGAATATTTCGATTTCTGGAAAATCAGAATGAAGGCACATCTTGAAGCCCAAGGGGAAGGTATATGGGAAGCAGTTGAAGAAGGTCCACACAAACCGGTGAATGTGGTGAATGGAGTTGGTACCGCAAAGTTGAAAAACACTTATGACGAAGATGATAGAAAAAAGATTCTGAATGAGAAAAAGGCAATCAACATACTCCAAAGCGCTCTTAGTATGGACGAGTTCTTCCGTATATCTCAATGTAAATCGGCAAAGGAGATTTGGGACACCTTGGTTGAAACACATGAAGGAACCACCGAAGTGAAGAGATCGAGACTAAACACTCTAAGTCAAGAATATGAGATGTTCCGCATGCAGCCCGGTGAATCTATAGTTGCCTTACAAAAGAGATTTGTCCATCTAACAAATCACTTGATTGCTCTCGATAAAACTTTCACTAATGATGATCTCAACCTGAAAGTCCTAAGATCTTTGACAAGAGAATGGCAACCGAAAGTGACCGCTATTTCGGAAAAGAAAAGTCTCTCAACGATGACATCCGCGTCTCTATTTGGCAAACTTCAAGAACACGAATTGGAACTTGGAAGGCTCGAGAAGCACGAAGGTCTAGAAAAGAAATTCAAGAGCATTGCCTTGAAAGTTGATTCAAGAAATGACAAAGACGATGAGACGTCCGAAGATGAGAACTTTAGGCTTCTTGTGAAGAAGCTTGGTAAGTTTTTTAATAAAAATAAAAATTTCTCTTATCCTAAAAAGAATAAACATTTCAGGAAAAAGGAAGCATCCACATCAATGCAAGACGTCACGTGTTATGAATGTGGACAGCAAGGTCACATAAAGCCGGATTGCCCAAAACTTGCAAAGAAAGGAGGACTCAAAGGAAAGAAGGAATTCAAAAACAAAAAGGCTTACGTCGCTTGGGACGATAATGAGATCAGTTCATCCTCGGGATCGGAAAGCGATGATTGTGCGAACATGGCTCTTATGGCTTCACATCACTCCGATAAAGAAATCGATGAGGTTAGTAGCAATTTTTCAATTTATGACAATGACACACAAGATGTTATAGATGAACTCTTAAAAGAATGCAAGACCTTGTATAAAAGTATTTCATCCCAAAGGAAACAAATTTCATCCTTAGAAGAAAAAAATATTGCTTTGGAAAAATATATTGAAAGTGGAAAACAAAAATTGATGGATGAAAAACAAAGTCTTGTATGTAAGAATTGTGAATCTTTATCTTTTCAAATTGTTCAACTTAAAAGAGTTTTAGAAAGATATGAAAAAGGTCAAATTGGCTTGGAGGAAATTCTTAAGCATCAAAGATATTCTAATGATAAAAGTGGATTAGGATATTCTAAGTTTTCGAAACCAAGCGCAAATAAGACCATTTTTGTTAAAGCAAGTGAACAAGTTGATAAAGAAAAAGGAAACAATTCTAAAAGTATGCATCAAAGTCATAAAAAGAAAATGATTGTTAAGAAGAAGAATTATGTTTCTAGATATAGAAGTGATTTTCAACCTACCTGTTTTTACTGTGGAATCAAAGGCCACACACCTAATGCTTGTTATGTGAGAAACTTTAGCGTTCCAAAAGGGCATTATGTGTGGGTTAAAAAGGGTACTAACTACCAAGGACCCAAAGCAATTTGGGTACCAAATAAAACTTAATTGTTTTGTAGGTTTACTTGGAGACCACTTCAAAATCTCTGCTTTATTAATAAAGTGGTTGTTCTAAGTTTTTGATGGGAGGAAATAAACTAACTTTCAAATCTAGTTCCAAGGTCCAAGAGTTATTTCACATATGGGGAATACCTTAAAGGAATAATTCTTGGCATTAGCAAAGTTGAAGCACTAATATTCACTAAACCATTGGCTAAAGAGCAATTCTTCAAGATTCGGCGAGAACTTGGTATTCTCAATGAAGGTGACATCTAACCTTTCTTAACATTGCTTGTTTTGTGGTATAGTATCTTAAAATATGTTGATTTTCAATTTTTATGTTATGCAATGCTAGCACTTCCGTTTCGCCGTTTTTAGTTTTTCTTACTTTCGCATATCAAAAAATTATCCGTTTTAAAATATTTTTTTATCGAAAGTTGCGTATTGATAAGTGCTAATACTCTGTGAAATTTTTTTTAAAAAATCTTTTCCCATTGTTTCAAACAGAGCTGCTGTTTTTTAATTATTTTTTGAAAATTTTAGCCCGTTAACAGGTTAACGGAATCGGTTAACAGGTTAACACCTCCAAAACAGCACTTCTGCATTAGCTTTAAAAATCCAGAATTTTTAATATTTTTGGTATATGTGTTTATGGTCAGTACATGTGCTTGAAGGCTTATCTAATGATCACATAATGTGTGTATGCTTGTCTGCTTTTCTTTTTTAAGTTTCTTCCTTTTTGCTAATGACAAAGGGGGAGAAGAAATATGTGTTTGTGTGTTTGTTTTTCTCTAACAAAATGCAGCTAGAAAAGACTCTCTAAAAATCATGAATTTAGGGGGAGCGTTGATCAAGGGGGAGCCTTGTGTGTTAGAGAAACAAAAGTAGAGCAAACTTTCAAAATTGGGTTGTCATCATCAAAAAGGGGGAGAATGTGAAGGCAAGCCTCTAAATGGTTTTGATGAAGACAACATTATTCATTCAAGATGTTATGCATGCTCAAAAAGGAAATGGATCAAGACATTGAAGCGAGAACAAGATTTCATATTATTTAAAGTCTTGAAGATTTATCTTAGATTGATCAAAGGTATAACATTCATCTCTTGATAATGTTTATGCAAGTGTTCAAAAGTGTCTCATGCATGCTATATAAGTTTAAGGGTGTTAGAAAATATATGCCATGAGTTTCATGCTTTTAAATTATGGCGTTTTGAACCGCCGTAATTTGCAGCGTTTGAAATTTGAATATTTTTAAACATGCAGTTGTTGGTAAATTATGGCGTTTTGAACCGCCGTAATTTGCAGCGTTTTGAAACAGTTTTTTTTCCTTTTGAAATTTGAATATTTGAATATTTTTAAACGTGCAGTTGTTAGTAAATTATGGCGTTTTGAACCGCCGTAATTTGCAGCGTTTTGAAACAGTTTTTTTTTTACTTTTGTTGTGTCTAAAAATTTTCTCAAATGAATCATGGCATCCCCTCATCATTGATACCTTTTTGTAGAGATGTTTTAGCAATATATAAACATCATAATGTCAGAATTTCAAAGACACCTCCTTTGCATAAAACTTCAAAAACAATCATTTACATAAAATATTCTTTTTCACAAAGTGTTCATAAAACTTTCAAAAGTGTAAAACTTGTGCATCAAACTTTCATATATTATTCATCTAAGTTTCATCATACACTTGAACACTTGCTTGTACATTATTAAAGTGATTGTTACATAAGGAGAAGATCAATCAAGAGAAGATTGATAGTACTATACTTTACTCAAATCATTCATAGAATTATTTCTGTTTGACTTGTGATCCAGGATTGTTAGACACAAGGGGTTGGTGTTGAAGAGGATTGTTCTTCATACACTTGTTTACCTATAGGTTAGATAGTAGGCATCACCGTTTGTGTGAATAGGCTGTACCATAATTCTAACTATAGTGAAATCTCTTTCGTGTGGAAAGGGGAGTGGATGTACCTTCGGATTGTGAAGGGAACCACTATAATTTCCGGTGTCTTTTTACTTTCCGCAATTTATTTTTCCGCACTTAAACGAAAAATAACCATAAACCGGAAACAAGATCGAAGAATTTTTAACCACCTAATTCACCCCCCCTCTTAGGCGCATTTACAACTTACACAAACTTGTCGGTGTTGGGGAATAACACTAGCCCATAGATGAGAAGTACAAATATGGCCTCAAAGGCGTCCTCACTCATGGCCTTCCCATGCAAAGTAGCTTGAGAAATGAGGAACTCAGAAGGGAGACCTTGAATTCCACCTTTGGTAGTCATATGAGCACCAACCAGAGATTCATCTATATGCAACAGATCAGCAATCTCTTGAGCAGTAGAGACCCTCTCCAAGCCACTGAACGACAACTGATCTAGAATAGGTATACCCACAAGATATGCATACTCCTCAAGCGTAGGCAAAAGTTGGAAATCCGGAAATGTGAAGCAACGGTACAAGGGATCATAGAACTGCACCAATACACTCATCAGACCTTCATCCACCTAAGTAGCAAGAATAGACAGAAGCTTCCCATGACGAGCCTTGAACTCCAAGGGATCTAATACATAGGATGTCAAACTCCTTAACTCTTTCAAGTCGGGTTGTCTGAAACTATACTTCTTTGTATTCCTTCTTTGTGTATCCATGTCTGAGAATTTGCAAATAGACCTCTTAAGTTCCTTGAAAATTTTCTCATTGTTGATGACATGGATGTATGTGAATGCATGAATGCATGAATGCAACAATCACACTCAAGGATCAAGAAAATCACACCACACAAAGTTCATGGAATGGATCAAGTTATCCTTAATATCAATCATCCATTTTGGTGGATTATGGTTTACACCTTATCAACACCCAAGTTCCATTGATATTAAGGATATACAAGAACGGATCAACCATGAATCAAGGGTTTGTTGCAAGTCACGAGCATGGAGTCTCGGTTAAGAACCACCCAAAGGGAGTGTACTAGGGTTAAACTTGCCAAACATGTTCTACAAGAGGTTCCCATAGTCATCATCCCATCTTTCGGATATTATCGAATAAACGACTACTCGTATTCCAAAAATATTCTCAAGAGAGTCTCTTATGAGTGTAGTATTGTGTAACAATCGTATCAAATCTTACACTTGAACGACCTTCGCACTACGTCCTAAAAATGGGCCAAGATGGGCCAGGTAAACTAAGGTCCTTGGCTTGTAAGGTCTATATTGGAAAGAGTAATGCCTAACCACGACTACTCGTGTAACATTATTGATCCCAACATAACCTCCACCAAGTGATTGGGCTTGCAAGTCAACTTTCTAAGGAATAACTCCACACAAGTCAACAAGACTATGCCATTCTCCTATCCTAAGTGCACTCGAGTTCGGGTATAGAACTCATCTCACAAGAGACCACCAAGCACACAAGAAATTAATATATCAAGCAATTCATACATTACAAACAATACAGTAATCCCAAATTGCACAAAAATATGTCACAAAATAATATACACAATACAAAACAACAAATGTGAAAAGTAGGCAAAACCCACTAGGCAAATGTCCCCAACAGAGTCGCCACTTTTCTGTAGCGGGGTATTCGTTACCTTTAGATTTATTTACTAAATCAAAAGTAAATCATATAATTCGAGTCGCCACCGCACTTCTATTTATCCAAAGGAAAGGTTAGAAAGCGAACAAAAACCGAGAAGTTTTATCAAATCAAAAACTAATAAAAATGTCAGAGATCTGGGTAAGGGGGTTGGTTATGCAATGGAAGGTTTTAAGCACCCAAAACATCCTAGGTAATCCTAGGGAGCCCTTTTCACAATTATTGAAAGGTAAGTTGGTATTTGTGAAAATTGTTTGTGCAAACATGATTGGCGATATGAGGGAAGAATGTACAAATTATTTACAATTTTGTGTTTGAATGGATAAGCCCATTGCCTACGTACCATCTTAAAAAAAGATTAGGATCAAAACCTCGTAGTTCGGGATAAAAATCTCAAAACAAGTTGGTGAATTGGTTGATCCAAAATCCTTAAGGTCTTTTGTTATCCAAGGGAGAAAACTCAACCTAAAACCACAAATCCACCATGTGAGGATAGCTTCAACATGCTAGTGAGGGGTTAACCCTATAATAAGCATGGAAGACTCATTGTCCATCACTAAGGATATAGGTGAGTATTATATCAACCTCAAGGATAACTCAAACCTAATAGCTAATGTTTATGAAAAGCTTTGATAAGAAAGTGGACATTGAAACCACAAAAACAATTGAGTGAGTTGTATTTACCAATGAAAAGTATTTACAAAATATGGTCAATGTTGACTTAAAGATTCAATTCAAAATAAGTGTTATGATAAGAAAGTTTGAAAATCAAAAGCATAGTGCTTAGGTTTCTAATTTTGAAAACAAATGTTAATGTTTGCACAAAAAAATTTGGATTGGGTTAGAGTGGAGGGAAGAAGAAGAATGGCTAAGTCCTAAACATACAAGAGGTGAAGGAAGATAAATAAAACCACAAATGGAGTTTCCTTCTTGAGATCATAGTGATGATCCAAGTAGCTCCCGTCCTTTGGAATAAGCAAGCAAATAAGCAAGTAACTCAAGCAATTCAATCACACAATCAAACAAAGCTCCTAGGAATCTTCCAATGGCTTTTGTATCTCTCACTTTAGATGCTCATGACAATGGTTCTTCAATTAGGCTCAAGTTGGAATCCCTAGCACAAGAACACACACATTAAAAAGTTCTATAGTGCAAACAAAGAATGGACAAGAGTAAGTTTAGAGATTAGGTCCTTTCAAAGTCTTCAACATTAACCATTCTAAAGGCATGAGGCCTAGTTGCTCTTTGACATTTATAGCACTCTAAAGGCCTGAGGCCTAGTTTCTCTTTGACTCCATTTTGCATAGGGAATGTCCTAAAGTCTAAGTCCTTTTGTCCATTTGCATTTGGTTCACAACAATCAAAACAAAACACAAGCACAATAGTACATACACAATTATGTGCTCAAGTGAGCAAAAGGCAAATTGCATTAACATAAACATGAGCTCAAGTGAGCAAAGGGCAAAAGTAAATGAATTATATGTACAATAATATTAAATTGCATTAATGTAAAGTGCAAGAATTAAAAAATTAATGGTCAATAGTTAGTGTTAGTGTGCCATAAGGCAATTTAGCGTTATGTTAAGCAATCGTAAGTGAACTAATGTAGTAGTCACACCTATCTGAGGCCGGTCAATAAAATATAGGCAACAAACACAAGTTAGAGATCTTGATTAGTAAATCAAGCTCCTACAACTTGCCATGCCAAAAGAAAAATGAGAAGTGATCTTGTATTGATTTAGGTTTTTTGCTTGATTAAGAAGCAACATATCCTTAATGCAAAGCCATTCACTTGATCTATGATCAAGATGAATTAGATTTGAATCAAGGAAGGTTAAACCTCCCATACATCAAGGCTAACCACTAATCTTTAACTCATTTATCAAAAAGAAAAAGATGAAGAAGAAGATGGATAAGAATGTACATTAATGGAAATTCAAATGAAGTAATCAACATACATTGACCAGAGATATATGGAATCAAGGTCAAACAAAAGTAAACAGACGCAAAATGAAACTTAGAAGTCAAGAAACAAATAAAATATTTTTGGTATTTTTTAAAATTAAAATTATACTTGAATTAAAATAAACAATTAAAGGTCAAACTTCAAATCCATTTCAAATCAACTTTGAAAAAGTCCAAATGGATCATCCTAAGTTCAACAAGGTCAAACAAAGTTTGACAAAAAATTTCAGCATTTTTAAAAACCAGAAACTATTTTTAATCAATTAAAATGAATAAAAAATAACCTAATTGAAAAAAATCTCAAATAAATCTCAAATTAATTAATAAATAGATGAGAATATTTTTCATAGATCCATCATCATTCAAAGAGGTTAAGAAAATATTTTTGCATTTTTTGAATATTGGAAACTATTTAAAATGAATTAAAAATAACTAGAAAAGAGAAAATTCATAAAAAATATCAAATGATAAAACAAAAAATATTAAAAATAATTTTTAGAAACTAGAAATTAAAAGGGAAATAATGCAATTGGTCCCATATTTTTTGGAATTAAAATGAAACAGTTATGATTTTTTGAAATAAAACAAAATAAAAGAATATAAAAGGAAATTAAATCAGAAATTGGAAAATGCTAAAATATATGGCACGTTGGATCCAGTCTCATTAGTTGAGCTGGCACATCCAAGGGCTATCAGCGCGCGCCTACCAAATTCCTTAGTCAACTGAGACACATGAGGCCTTTAAAAAAGTCGTAAGATCTGATGGCTATGATATAAATTAGGAAACGCATCCAACGGCTCATGTTTGATCTGGAAAAGAGACGGTGGTGTACACCACCGTCTTCTCCGGCGAGCTCATCAGCGGCGGTGAGAGTTGCAGACATGGCAAACTCAACCAAACGAAGCGATCTATATATCAATAGAAAGATGGGGTGATGTACATCACCCCTGTACCATTGGTTCCTCCTCTAGATCCTCATAGAGAGAGAGAGAGAGAGAGAGAGAGAGAGAGAGAGAGAGAGAGAGAGAAATCAAAGAGAGAAAATCATGGTGTTCAATCTGAACTTCATGGATTTGCAAAATTTAAAGCACAATTCAAATGCCTCTGATGAGAGGACTTCAGCCAAGCCAAGAAATACAAGAAGCAAGCAATAATTAATGAGTTTCGAAGAAGAAAAGTTTGTGCATCAACCTTGGAAATGTGGATCTGTGAAGCACGATTCCTCTCAACTATTGATTGCAGTTCACTCTTGAGATGAAGATGAAGCAAGGCCAAGGAATTTTAAGTCTAATTATCGACCAATGAAGTTGAAAATTAGATCTGAAATTTTGAAAATGAAAGAGAGAATTCCTTTAGGTATGGTTATGGAGTGATTTTTGCAGCATAACAGGCGCCTTCAGGTTGGAGAATGATGAAGCCAAGCACACTTATTTATAGCAAATGGCAAAGCAATGCATGAGAGTTTCATGTGCATGAATGATAAGGGCCTCCATGCATGGGCCTGTACAGGCGCATGGAGGGCCCAAATCCTATTGGTTTGGCAATATTAACATCAGCATATTAGTTTTGGACGTGCAGATGAAAGGAATTTGGAGTGTGCAATGAGTTTGAATCAAGTTTCCATAATTGCACCAAAAGTTTCCCCTCTTCGAAAATTCCCCTTCCAAAAATAAAACATGGCCTTGTGGGTAATGATTGGAAAGGTCTTGACATGAGGATGAATTATTACGTTGAACAAAACTTCACTTGGAATTGGGAAATTAGTGACAATTGGTCATAAAGTTCAAGGTGCAAAACATGTGCATGTGAAAATTTCCAAAAATGACCAACTTCAATCCCTTATGTTTTAATGATTCAAGCTTCAAATGAAAAAACCTTCAACATAAATGTTTTATATATTTTCAAGGCAATCAATTTGGACTCAAATTTTGTATCATTTAGATTTTCTATGAGAAAGTTATGGGCACTTGAAGTTGGACTTTTTCACATTTCAATGCTTTTGGCCCAAAGTGACCTATAATGTTTTGCATTATCACATGTATTTATTTTAGGATTATGAAAATTTGTTCAACATAACAAATGAATTAGACATATCAAACTTTCCAATGCATTTGATCCCGCCTCAAAATCATGAAAAATGAGTGAGTTATGTCCTTGGGAAGTTGACCCAAAATTAGGGTTTCAGTCAAAATGACCTATAATGTTTTGAAATGGATGATGACCTTCCAAGCTTCAAATAAATTTTTAACGAACATAAAAGTTGTTAATATGGTTCTTAAGAACATGTTTTCTCTTGGTGTCATCTCCATTTGTCAAACACATTAAAAGTTAGGTCTCAATGCATTTTAAAATAGTCAGATGAATTGACTGATCAACTTCTCAAGTCCATACCTCAAACCTTGATGAATTGATGATTTAGGATGCTCAAATAGGCTAATATATGCATAAAATAATTAATGAAAGAACTTCCCTTGATTGAATTTGATCATAGGTTGAGGTTGCTTCATGAGCAAGGCACAATTGATGAATAGTTGAATTAGGGTTTCCTTGGGAAACAAGCCTCAAACCCTTTGGTTTGCTTTAATCAAATTGACACATTGAGATACTTTGGAGGCATATATGATGATTGAGAGATTTGGGAACCATTTTCATGCTTTCTTTCCATTTCATCTGGCCACATCAATGAGCATAGGGTCTCCTAGGAGCCTCAGATCTTATGATTGCTCAAGCTACTAAACAAAAGATGCTAGTGACATATCTTTGTGCTTTTGGTTAGCAAAAAAAGTAAGAAAAGCAATAATATACAATTCAAGAATGCGTGGTGATCTTAAACCAACTCACAAGTGTTCCCACCCAAAGGTTAAGGAGCCAAGATGCTATGATCCTTGAGGCAAATGCAATG
Organism: Lathyrus oleraceus; assembly: GCF_024323335.1. Lineage (NCBI taxonomy): Eukaryota > Viridiplantae > Streptophyta > Magnoliopsida > Fabales > Fabaceae > Lathyrus > Lathyrus oleraceus. The sequence continues at coordinate 54,994,371 of NC_066583.1, forward strand.
AGCAATGATATGATACCATGAGGGATCTTAGGGTCAAAATTGGGGTGTTACAGGTTTCTACTAGCGTAATATATCACATGTAATTTCTTATTTTTTCTTTGTCCTAAAACAGCTCCTACAGCGAAATCGCTAGCATCACACATTATTTCAAAAGGTTGAGTCCAATCCGGAGTTTGTAAAATGGGTGCTGAAATTAGCGCTTGTTTTAAATGATTAAAGGCTTCGATACATTTTTCATTGAAAATGAATTCAACTTCTTTCATCAGAAGGTCGGTTAGGGGTTTTTTTATTTTAGAGAAATCTTTGATAAAGCATCGGTAAAAATCGGCGTGTCCAAGAAAACTTCAGACTTCTCTAACAGTCTTAGGAGGGTTAAGGTTTTCTATCACTTCTATCTTTGCTTTGTCGACCTCAATGCCTCTTTCAGATATTATATGTCCTAACATTATGCCTTCTTTAACCATAAAGCGACACTTCTCCCAGTTTAATACAAGGTTAAGTTCTACGCATCTTTCTAGGATTTTCTCAAGATTAATGAGGCAATTCTCAAAGTCAAACCCACATACCGAGAAATCATCCATGAACACTTCCATAATTCCGTCGAGATAATCTGTGAAGATTGACATCATACAACGTTGGAAAGTAGCTGGCGCATTGTAGAAACCAAACGGCATTCGTCTGTAAGCAAATATTCCGTAAGGACAGGTGAAGGTTGTTTTCTCTTGATCCTCGGGGTGTATGGGTATTTGGAAAAATCCAGAATATCCATCCAGATAACAAAAGTAAGAGTGTCAGGCAAGACGCTCAAGCATTTGATCTATGAATGGAAGGGGAAAATGGTCTTTCCTAGTTGCCTTATTGAGTTTCCTATAGTCTTTGCACATACGCCACCCTCCTTCTATACGTTTAGCCACATGCTCGCCCTTCTCGTTTTGCATGACTGTGATGCCTCCTTTTTTGGGTACCACGTGTACAGGACTTACCCATTTACTATCGGAGATCTGATAGATTATACCAACTTCTAGAAGTTTAAGGACTTCCTTCTTTACCACCTCACTCATTACAGGGTTGATTCTTCTCTGATGTTCTCTGGAAGGTTTTTAATTCTCCTCTAGTGAGATCCTATGCATACACACGGATGGGCTTGTACCTTTTAAATCAGAGATGTTGTATCCTAAGACAGAGGAGTATCTTCGTAAAACATTCAAGAGTTGGTTTGTCTCGTCTTGGTTTAAGGTGGCACTAACTATTACTGGGCGGTTCATTTCTTTATCCAAAAACTCGTATCTTAGGTTCTTAGCAATTCCTTAAGTTCTTGAGCTGGTTTTTGAGAGTTTGGTGAAAGGTCTGGAGTAAGGGCCAAACATTCGTTAGTATGAGGTTCCGTTTCCTTTAGCTCGTCATCCTTTTCCTTCGGGTTTGAAAATGGTTCAATCATAGGTTCTTCTTGATCAAATTCCCTTATGCATTCATTTATGATATCAATCGCGTAACATGTGTCTCCTATGATTGGTGACATCAGGAACTTTGAAAGAATAAACTCTATCTTTTCATCTCCTACTTCAAAAGTTAATTTTCCTCTTTTAACATCTATTATAGCTCCGACTGTTGATAAAAATGGTCTACCTAAAAGGATAGGGATATCGTAGTCTTCCCTGATATCCATGACCACAAAGTCTGTCGGGATATAAAGTTGACTGATCCTAACGGGGATGTCTTCTAATATGCCTACAAGATACTTAACAGATCTATCGGCTAATTGGAGGGACATCTTAGTTGGTTGTAATTCTCCTAAGTTTAACCTTTTACACACAGCTAAGGGCATTAAACTCACACTAGCGCCTAAGTCTAGGAAAGCTTTGTCGATCTCATGACTCCCTAGAATGCAAGGTATAGGAAAACTCCCAGGGTCTTTCTCCTTCTTAGCAAGTTTATTCTCGGAAATAAAGTTGCATTCCAAGGGTTTGGGGTCGTCAAGCCTACGCTTGTTGGTTAAGATGTCTTTGAGAAATTTGGCGTAAGATGGAATTTGGGTGATGTCTTCGGTGAAAGGAATCTCTACATGAAGCTTCTCTATTACTTTTATAAACTTTTGGTATTGGTTATTGATTTTGGTTTGTTTAAGTCTTTGCGGATATGGAATTGGTGGTTTGTACGGGGGTGGTGGTTTGTAAGTTTTATCCTTGGCTTCCCCTTCTTGGGCGGTTTGTTTTTCGGGTTCCACCGGTTCCCCTCCTTGGTTGGTAGGTATATTTTCTTTAGAAGCTTTAGACTCGCTCATTGCTGGGTTATAAGGCCCTTCGTAAGCGGTCCCACTTCGTAATGTGATAGCGTTAGCTTGCCCTTGAGGGTTGATTTGAGGTTGTTCAGGGAATTGTCCTTCGGGTGTAGTTTGCAGGGCTTGGTTTTGTGCTACCTGTGAGATCTGGATTTCAAGCATCTTATTGTGAGTAATTATCTGATCAGCCTTAGTCCCTAATTGCGTTATCAGTTTGTTTACGTGAATGTTCTGGTTTAGGAATTCTTTATTTTGCTGAGTCTGGCCTGATATAAAGTTCTCCATGATCTTCTCAAGGTTAGGCTTCTAGGGCACAACTTGCATAGGTTGATTTGGTTTTTGGGCTTGAAAACCTTGTGGTCTTTGAGGTGCAAAATTTTGGATAGGGTTCTAGTTTTTATAGGAAAAATTCGGGTGATTCTTCCATCCAGGGTTGTAAGTGTTTGAAAATGGGTTACCTTGGGCGTAATTATCTTGGTCGGTGTTCAAGTCGTTCAAAAGGTTACATTCCGCCGATTCGTGTCCTTTAGATCCACAAAGTTCACACTCTGTGTGGACTACCGCTGCGGTGTTAGAGTTTGTAGAAATATGTTCGACCTTAAGGGGCAAAGCGTCCATTTTCGCTTGCATCATGTCCATAGAACTTATCTCATGTATTCCACCTTAGGTCTTCTTTTTCTCTACTAATGCTCGTTCAGTTCCCCATTGGTAATGGTTTTGGGCCATATCCTCAATTAGATCACAAGCTTCAGGGTAAGGTTTCTTCATCAATGCGCCACCAGCGGCAGCGTCGATGCTCATCTTTGTGTTATAATGGAGTCCATTGTAGAAGGTATGAACGATCAGCCATTGTTATAGGCCATGGTGTGGACAGACTCTTAACAGCTCCTTATATCTCTCCCAAGCTTCAAAAAGTGATTCTCCTTAGTTTTGAGTAAATCTAGTTATTTGGTTTCGAAGAACAACAGTCTTACTAGGGGGAAAATATTTAGCAAGGAATACTCTTCTAAGGTCTTCCCAGGTAGTTATTGAGTTAGCTGGAAGTGAATCTAACCACGAACGTGCTCTATCTCTGAGGAAGAAAGGAAATAATCTTAAATGAATCGCATCAGGTGAAGCACCATTGGATTTAAAGGTGTCGGCCAGTTGGATAAAGACTTTTAAATGTTGATTTGGGTTCTCAGTAGCGAGACCCGTGAATTGGTTATGTTGTTGCAGTAAAGATGGTTTTAGTTCGAAATTATTGGCAGGAATGAGGGGGTTTACTATACTAGAACTAGGTTCCTCGTTAAAGGGTTGGGCAAATTCCTTAAGAGGTCTCTGGTCACGATTCTCGGCCATAGCTTTCTTAATTCAGATGAGTAAGTGGCGTGTACGAGTGTAACATTCGAGTTTCGCTAAAGGATCTACTAAATATCCGGTACTATGGGTTCTTCGCATTTACCGGATAATAATGTCTTAGTCTAGACAGTGTAACAACAGGGTACGACATTTGACGAAGTTGATCCCCGACAACGGCGCCAAAAACTTGATCGCTATATTCACAAGTGCACGAATCACGTCAGAGTAATATAAAAGATTATCGATCCCACAGAGACCAAATCGTCAATCTATCGATTACTATTATTACGATGTTTATCTAAGGTTGTACAAATGAGATATTGATGACGCAAAATAATAGTAAATAAAGAAAATGATAAATACAGTGCAGATAAAGATATGCTTGAATGTATTTCACGTCAGTTAAATGATGCTTCGATTGTCTAAATAGAACTACTTATGGGGCAATATTTTCTACTCTTGAAAAGAATCCATTTAACAGGAACTGTCGCTTTTGCGTATTCAGAACCGAGTTTACCCTTAAATTAAGGCATTTTATTGTCACTTATAAAAGGTGTGCAGAACGCTAAAGTAGTAAACCTATTTTTAAGAAATAAGACTCGTAAGCTTAATTGAAAAGTGATTTTGATTCGGAAAGTTTACCCAAGGAGTTTCCTGATTTTTAAATATATCAACGCGTCCTAAAACAGTTTCAAAAATCGTTTTTCCTTAAAGTGATAAAAATTCCTAGTTAGCTAAGCCAGGGTGCTTTCGCACTCCTTGAGTAGTTAAAATTAACCAAGTTTCTTTCAGAAAACTCGAATTAAAAATCAAAGCAGCCCCTAAAGCATTTCTACAGATGCAATATGTGAAACATCTCTTTAACCATGATCCTTACATTCTAACCTTTGCAAGATTTAGCCATACATGGTAATACAAATAAATACGAGGATATTGAACATGATGAAAAGAAGTTTAGAATGTAAGGCGTGAAGAACAAGTAAAGCGTGTAAAATAATTAAAACGAGCAATAAAGATAATGGTGAGAAAATTAAATAAAGTAAAGACAATGGCAGGAAATCAAATAAAGTAAAGACAATGGAAGAAAATTAAATAAAGTAAAGACAATGGCAGAAAATTAAATAAACTAAAGCATGGCAAGGAATTAAATAAAGCAAGGCATGGCAAGTAAAATAAAAAGGCGATTAAATTAGAACCTGCTCCAAACGGAGGCTTTAAATCTGGTACAAGGAAGTAAATGAACCTTTGACTTTGAAAATAAAGATGACGGCAAAATCAAAGTGCTCCAACTCAATTACACTGAGGTGCGATATGTAACACCCTTCTAAACTACCCCAAATATTTAATAAAAACAACAAATATATATCAGAGTAATTATGCACCAAGGGTGTCACACAACTACTTCACACCATAATAACTGTCATGCTCTTTATTTAATCAAAATAACATTTTCTTGCATAATTCGCAGCGGATAGAAATCAACTAACCATTCAAAACATATAACATATTACAGGTAAAAAGGTTCAACAACCAACAATAAAACAATTAAAACATCTCGTCCCGATGTTACATCTATTAGAGCACGACCCTCTAAGTAGACTACACTAGACTCCAAGCACTAGCTTCTACTCAATCACCGCTCGTTACCTGAAAAATAGTTGTAAGGGTGAGTTCCTCAATCGATATAATAAGCATTATAAATCATCATGTAATGCTAAGTAAATTCACACATTTCATCACCCTAATCGTAACATACATCCAGTAACGGCACATCAACTCAACATCATACTTAATATCAACACAATTCCACCCCTCAATTAAATTAAATATCCATACAACAAGCCAACAAAATGCAACTCTAATGAGACTCGACTCGTCATGCATGTGGTACCATTCGGAGTAAAACTCCCAACTTAAAATCATTGCCATTTTATTGGGCATCAAGGCATAAGCCTTCAACTTTCAACTTAAAATTTGCCAATCCAGGCCAACGTGGTGTGAGCAAAGCTCCGACTTAATGCATATGAATGTACATGGCATACACGACTTTAAACTGTCGACAACATAATAATAATAGCAATACAACAATGTTTTCAACAACATCAACTTATAATCAACTTTGGCTCACCAAGCCTACAACTCAGTATTTTCAACAACTTTCCGTACACGGAACAACTCAGCAACATACTTGTATCAACACTTCATAACATAGATCCAACAAAACTACTCATCACAATTAACTATAATAGGCCAATCACCAATTAGGTTCACAACATTAAAAATATCAATTTTTTCTAATTTCCAACAGTGTTAACCGGTTAACGCCCTGGGTTAACCGGTTAACGCAGGACAAAACACACTTTCTGGCAAAACGCAACAGTGTTAACCGGTTAACGCCCTGGGTTAACCGGTTAACGCAGGCAAAACAGCACATTTTCACAAAATATAACAGTGTTAACCGGTTAACGCCCTGGGTTAACCGGTTAACGCAGGCAAAACAGCAGTTCCTGCGCTAACACAAGGCAGAATGCAGAGTTCTCCGCATTTTCCGCCGTTGGAGGACTTCCGGACCTCCGATTCAACTTCCGTAAAAAGCTACATTATCGGAAAATCACGACACATACAATTATCGATTCAATTTCAGTTTTCATACAACTTATTCATCACAATTTTCTCAGCATTATAAATCCCAATTAGGGTCAATTCAACGGTTTATCACTACCCATGACATGTTAATCTATAATACCCATTAAACGACGATAAACCCCCCTTACCTGAGATAATCCGGCAATCTCTAAGCTTCAAGCTTTTCCGTTCTTCAACCTTTGCTCTCTAGCTCTTCCTCTTTGCCCTTTCTCCACTTTCCACTTTTCAGCCGCTTCTCTGTTTCACGTGAAAACTCTTTACCAAAAAATGAAAACCCTTTTCTCTTATTCCAACTTATATATTTTCCACTAATTATTATTCCAAATAATAATAATAATAATAATCCAATAATTCAATTTATTTAATTAAATTAATAAATAGATTATTAACTTAATTTAAATAATTCTCTTATTTTATTCGGGGTGTTACAACTCTCCCCCACTAAAAGAGTTTTCGTCCTCGAAAACATACCTCAAGCAAATAACTCTGGATAAGACTCTTTCATCTGACTCTCCAGTTCCCAAGTCACATTGCCACCTGCTGGTCCTCCCCAAGCTACTTTCACTAAGGCAATCTCTTTACCCCGCAACTGCTTCAACTCTCGATCCTCAATCCTCATAGGCGATATTTCAACAGTCAGGTTATCTCTTACCTGTACATTATCTACTTGGATCACATGCGACGGATCATGAATGTACCTCCTCAACTGAGACACATGAAAAACCTCATGCAAATTCGCAAGTGACGGAGGTAAAGCGATACGATAGGCTACCTCTCCTATCCTCTCCAAAATCTGATAAGGACCAATAAATCGAGGTGTCAACTTCTTTGACTTCAAAGCTCGACCAACCCCAGTTATCGGAGTAACACGAAGAAACACGTGATCTCCCTCTCGGAACTCAAGTGACTTCCTCCTCTTATCATGATAACTCTTCTGACGACTCTGAGCAATCCTCATCTTCTCCTGAATCATCTTAATCTTTTCCGTAGTTTGTTGAACAATTTCCGGTCCAACCACAGCACTCTCACCGGACTCATACCAACATAAAGGTGTCCGACATCTCCTACCATACAAAGCTTCAAACGGCCCCATACCAATGCTCGAATGAAAACTATTGTTGTAGGTAAACTCAATCAAAGGTAAATAACAATCCCAAGCACCTCCCTTTTCCAAAACACAAGCTCTCAAAAGATCCTCTAGTGACTGAATCGTCCTCTCAGTCTGACCATCCGTCTGCGGATGATAGGCAGAACTCAATCTCAGCTTAGTTCCCAAAGCCTTCTGCAAACCTTCCCAGAATTTCGAGGTAAATCTAGGATCTCTGTCCGAAACAATACTCGACGGAATACCATGCAAACTTACAATTTTCTCAATATACAACTCAGTTAATTTCTCTAACGGATAGTCCATTCTGATCGGAATGAAATGAGCCGACTTTGTCAATCTGTCAACAATCACCCAAATAGCTTCAAAATTCTTAATTGTTCTCGGTAACCCAGAAACAAAATCCATACTGATACTATCCCACTTCCACTCTGGAATAGCCAACGGTTGCATTAGCCCAGACGGCTTCTGATGCTCAACCTTTGACTTCTGACAAGTCAAACAAGAATAAACAAAACTCGCAATTTCTCTTTTCATTCCCGGCCACCAAAATAACTTTTTCAAATCGTGATACATCTTCGTAGCTCCAGGATGAATACTCAACCCACTACGATGTCCTTCTTCAAGAATACTCTTCTTAAGTTCGGCAACATCCGGAATACACACCCGCTTACCAAATTTCAGAATACCATTTTCATCAACTCTGAATTCACCACCTTGACCCTGATTCACCAGAGTCAATTTATCAACCAAAAGCACATCGGATTTCTGACCCTCTCTGATCTCATCCAGAATACCACTTGTTAACTTCAACATTCCCAATTTAACACTGTTGTGAGTACTCTCACACACCAAACTCAAGTCTCTAAACTGCTCAATTAAATCTAATTCCTTAACCATTAGCATAGACATATGTAATGATTTCCGACTCAATGCATCCGCCACTACGTTTGCTTTACCCGGATGGTAATTCAAACCAAAGTCATAATCCTTCAGAAACTCTAACCATCTTCTCTGTCTCATATTCAGCTCTTTCTGATCAAACAAATACTTTAAACTTTTATGGTCACTGAAAACCTCAAATCTTGACCCATACAAGTAATGCCTCCATAACTTCAGAACAAATACCACAGCTGCCAACTCTAAATCGTGCGTCGGGTAGTTCCTCTCATGAACCCTCAGCTGTCTTGAAGCATAAGCTATAACCTGCTTATTCTGCATCAACACGCCACCCAAACCCAACAATGAAGCATCACAGTAAACTTCAAATGATTCCGACGAACTTGGTAATATCAGAATAGGAGCAGTAGTTAACCTTCTCTTTAACTCTTGGAAACCTTCTTCACATTTTGAGTCCCAAACAAACGCTTGCCCCTTCCTAGTCAACATCGTCAATGGTAACGCCAACTTAGAAAATCCCTCAATG